>NW_015177061.1:68303-68523 GCF_001447785.1 Gekko japonicus
ATGTAGTCCTTCAGTCAAATCCACTGTTTCCAGTTGCATCAATCTTTCATTCAGACTTTTGATCCAACTGGAAATCCACACCAGGCCGGGTGCTTGATAATATCGCTTAAAATTAGCCTGATCTCTTCTTCAGGGAAAAAACTGAGGCAAAATAGGCATTAAGCCTTTCTGCTTTCTCTCTATTGTCTGTCCAAGATTTTCCTTCTAAAGGATGTTCCAA
>NW_015177061.1:68708-69393 GCF_001447785.1 Gekko japonicus
AGTTGAGCATTCTAACAGCTATCTAAATCAGGGTGACGTTTTTTCCACCTGAGGGCCACATCTGGATCTCTGCCCGCTTTTGAGAGCTCCAAGCTGGAAAAAGAGGACAGTGGAGCATTCTAACAGCTATCTAAATCAGGGTGACGTTTTTTCCACCTGAGGGCCACATCTGGATCTCTGCCCACTTTTGAGAGCTCCAAGCTGGAAGCTGGCTCTTCTGGTTTCCAGCAATAGCAACATAAGAAGCAGGACTCCAACGTGGAGTCCTCAAAAGTGGCTGAGGCCCAAATGCGACCCTCTCTCCCACTGTGCTGTTCTTCAGGTCCCGTAGAACTTGCCTTTTTTACATGGCATGCCTTACCCGTGGGGCAGCCTGGGCAACTGATGAGGGTGATAGAAAATGGTGATGAAAAGCAGAGTATAGACAAAACACAAACTGTGGCACATTTTTGAAGGGACAAGCATTGGGTTCTTTATTCTTGTTCAGTGCTGGGCGGGCGGGAATACAGGGCAGTCTGATTTATGGCTGGCAACACAGAATCAAGAAATGAGACGCCATTCCCCACTAGCCCACAGCGGCAACAGCGGCCGAGTGGGGAGACGCCGACTTGGAAACGCGCTCCAACCAGGTAAGGTCTGGGGCACCCCCCCACTTGCCCTCACCCTCCCTATCTCTCTCTCTTCC
>NW_015177061.1:69890-85315 GCF_001447785.1 Gekko japonicus
CCGTCCGTCCGTCTGTCTGTCTGTCTGTCTGTCTGTCTGTCATCTGTCTATCGCCCACCCTACCTTTCTAGGGCCCATTGTCTTCATCCACAATCCACAACTAGGGCTTTGCTCCCTAAATATTGCATAAATGTGAACTGGCCCTGCTGTCTAGAATAAAACCAGCAGTTCCTTATTCCAAAAATGCAGTAAAATTGTGATGTTTGAACTCATGCTTTGTGTGGTTTGAACTGCCTTCATTGTTTCTCTTCTGTTTGATGTTTGGGCAAAGGTTCACCTTGTGGCCAAATCCCTGGCACTGAAAATATCTCAGCTCAGGTTCATGGCAGCTGCAAGAAGAGCTTGCTCCCTCCCCTTGTCTTTTAGCATGGTTCCTTTTGTAACAAAAGGCTTGCTTAATTGTTTTGATTCCCCTCGGTTGCCAACTCTTGTAATTTCACTCTTCATCTCCCGTCTGGAGCCCTGCAGCAGCCATGGCTTAATTGAAGCTTTATGCAAAAACACTGCAAGCAAATCATCAACATTTCTATGTAAGGTTTGGTG
Source organism: Gekko japonicus (assembly GCF_001447785.1). NCBI lineage: Eukaryota > Metazoa > Chordata > Lepidosauria > Squamata > Gekkonidae > Gekko > Gekko japonicus. The sequence goes on from NW_015177061.1 coordinate 70,434, forward strand.
GCATTGGCCTTCTCGAGATATGCAACAACATGCAAGAAACTTTCCGGCCGACTCAGAAAGAGAGTAGGCACTTTCCCCTCCTGGTCTAGCATCTCCCCACAGTCCTATAACACTGAAAATAGGTCTGTCATTTCTCTGACATGAGATCTGAAGGGTTCTCCTTCTTTATATCTCATAGCATTTAATGTTTGATGCACAGCATATTTGGATGTCCATCTTTTCTTTTGGTGCATAAAAATCAAAGTATACATTTCTTTCACTGTGCTGAACAGTATTTGAAACAAATAATCTGAATTTACAGAAGATGACAAAAGTTCTTGGGCTTTGCCATCCTTCTTCCTCCTTGTCTTTTTTGTATTCTCATCTGCTTGATCATCAGGAGGAGTATGTTTCAGGCAACTGTCCAGATATCCTCCAAGCGCAGAATTGTAGATGACTTTTCCACTCTGCAAAAGCATCCAGAGAAAGGAGAACAAGTCCCATTTCTCCCTAAACAGACACTGTCTCCACTGTTCCATTTCTTTCTCAAAATAAAAAGGCTCTGTTTTTACAAGCACACACCTTTCACTTATTTGGTTAAACTGCACAAGAGGACAGGGCTGCAGCCAGTGGTGGGGACTTGGGGGTGAAGCCCCCTCCCCAACCTGCAGTGCCCCACCCCAATCTTAAGCTGTGTGCTGCACCAGGGCTGCAAGACGATGGAGGCAGAGGGTGTCATCTGTGGTAGGGGCTCCAGCACACCTCCCGGCCTGGTGGCAACGTGGCACTTGGAGCAGTGCATGGCAGGCCAGCTGGGGAAGTGAAGAGGGAGAGCAGGACAATGTGAGGGGGAGGGGGAGGGGGAGTGAAACTGACACGCTCTAATGGCCAGCCAAATATTTTCAGGAGTTCCAAGTATTTCCTGAATCCCAGTATAATACCAATACTGAGATTTGAAGATTTCGGTATTTACTGATATTTGGGGGGTTTGATTTACCTGAACCCAAAAAATACTGATTGAAAGCTAATATGCATTCTTTATCATGTGGAACTCCATTCTAGACAGTATAGATGAGAGACAGGGACAGAATCTATTCTAACTACCTAGGATGGGTATGGATGCAGGGAAGAGTACTCCTGCATCCATAGCAGAGAGAGCATGCTCCTTCTTCGTGTGTGTTTGAGAGTGAGGTGTCAAGCCAGAAGGAAGGAAACTCATTCCTCAGAATAGCATTCTACTTCAAAGGGGATAGGATCAGATAACAGGAAGGAAAGGTTGCTGTGTCTGTCCTGACCTATCTGACTAAATCTATGATGTCCTCCTGAAAACTGAGGCAGGGGACAGTGCATAGTTCTACACTTTTCTAAAACCTCCCAGGAGAATGTAGGATTGCACTGTAACAATGATACCCCCACATTCCATGCCCTAGTAGGTACATACCACGTGGTATCTGGGTGTAGTCACAATCATGCACCTTTGGAGAGATGGGCCATTTGCCAGACTAAAAAATAATGCAGAAATTAACTATGTGCTGAATGTAAAATGTAGTCGAGTTTTAGTGTCATACACTGCCCTCCCACCTCCAATTTACACATGCCATGAGTAGACATGCTCTGAAGAAGCCACATCATTATGGCATGCAATCGGCTATGAGACATAGTTTGGTGTAGTGGTTAAGTGTGTGGACTGTAAGCTGGGAGAACCAGGTTTGATTCCCCACTCCTCCACTTGCAGCTGCTGGATGACCTTGGGCAAGCCATAGTTTTGTCAGAGCTGTTCTTGAAAGAGCAGTTCTCAAAAGAGCTCTCTCAGCCCCACCTACCTCACAGGGTGTATGTTTTAGGGAAGGAAAGGGAAAGGAGTTTGTAAGCTGCTCTGAGAATCTGAGTGAAGGGCGGGGTATAAATCCAATCTCCTCCTCCTCCTCCTCCTCTTCTCCTTCTCCTTATTTGCTTGATTATACTAAGAGGACTTTGTTGATTTTAGGGGTGTGCAAGAAAAAAAATGGTAGTTTTCCAATTTGGGTATATCAGACTCAAAAAATATTGGTAAATACCGAATTTCCTGAGTACCAATACCGATCTAATATTGAGATTCAGGAAATATTTGGTATTTCTGAATATATTCAGGTATGATATACCCACTGGGAGGGAAGGGAGAGCGAGAAGGCGTGTTTAAATACCTTCACTCCCCTCCCTCCGCCAGAAGCCGCTTCCACGGATCAGGTTCACCCCCTGCCCGTCAGCTGTCAGGGTGAGGCCACTGAAACCCAATAGCTGACAGACTAAGGGCAGCGAAAAGGACCCGTGGAAGTGGTGGGGTAGCTGGGGGAGGGAAGGGAGAGTGAGAGGGCGTGTTTAAATGCCTCCCCCTCCCCCACCCCCTGCAGAGGGGTGGCTGGGGAAGGAAAGAGAGAGAGAGAGAGATGCCTTGCCGTGCCTTCCCTACTCTCCCCACTTCCACGGGGAGGCTGGGGAAGGAGACGGAGAGAGAGAAGGCATGTTTAAGTGCCTCCCTTCCAGCCATTAAACTGGCCACTTTCGTCCCCCCCCCCAAGCCAGGGGAGTGAAACTGACTAGTTCAATGGCTAGAAGGCATTTCAGCCTGACAGTGGGCTAACCTCCCTCCCTCCCTCCCTCCCTCTCCCTCTCTCTCTCTCCTTCCCCTGCTACCACTGGGGGGGGTGTGTGTTCAGCATTCCACAGTTAAGGATAACTCAATCTCCAATTTTGACATATTTATTTCCTTCCCAGTTTCCCCCCCAGAATTGAACCCAAACAAATGGTAACCATGTAAACTAAACTTATTATCCCTGTTTGATCCTTGAATCTGTTAAACATCTTCATTATGTTGCATACCTCTATGTATGGGACAGGTAATTTCCATTTTTGTTTCTGTCTCTGTCTTGACTCTAATTGGCCCTTCCTGGCAACTAAACCCCCCACCCCCGCCCTCTCTCTTCCTATATGTAATGGTCGAGGAAATTCACTATATCTGAAGAAGTGTGCCTGCACACAAAAGCTCATACCTTGACTAAAACTTTGTTGGTCTTAAACTCAAACTCTGTTATGCTGCTTCAGACCAATGACTGTCCACCTAATTCCCTCTAGCTATATATATGGACTGGTAATTTCCGTTTAATTGTATCTGAAGAAGTGCGCCTGCACACAAACGCTCACACCTTGAATGAAACTCTGTTGGTCTTTAAAGGTGCCTGACCGGACTCAGACTTTGTTCTACTGCTCCAGACCAGCACGGCTGCCCCACCTGAACCTACCCTTTGTGTACCCTTGGCCACTCTACAATCCGGTCCGTATTTTTGAGCTCACTATCTTGCATTTGCAGTGTCATTATTCTCTTGAGTCCACCAAGGAGTACCAATTTTGTTATTCAAAGGAAGACCCATTCTCTCTCTTCCTTGGTGAAGCGGGGTGGGGTGTACTTCATTCACATATGTGAAAAAAGGTTAAACTATACTTCTGTGTCTTGAGAATAAATTGCTGCAATTGCTGTTTAAATCCTACCTAAGAATCCTATTAACTAAACAGAAGTGGCTAGTGATGTATTAGCACTTAAGAAATGAAGAATGATTTCCAGTCACATACAAAAAAATCTCTCTCTCTCTTTCTCTCTCTCTCTCTCTGTCGTGACACATTTACATTTTCCATTTGCATCCAACAGTGGAGGTTTCCGGCCAGGGCTCCTTCCTTGCTCTACTGCCTGCAGGAGCGTTTTGGAGCAGGCCATGCTGGCCGGGTCCTCTGCCCTTTGCAGGGGGTTTATTAGGATCAGGGCTGGCGCTCAGGACGACACACAGCACAGGCCTGGCCCGACTGGCTCTCTGGGCCAGACCTCGTTGCTCTCCAGCACACTGGCTCTTTCTTTCAGCCTTCTGTGGCAAGCACGTGTGCCAGTCACTCCATGTTTACCATTCACAGGAGTCACGCACAAAGGGCCAGTGCCAACAGCGTGCAGGAGGAGAGAGAGGGGCGATGCAAAATATTTGGTGCCCAACCAGAAAATCAGAATCAAAGATAGCATGCTGGTTCATTTATTGTATTTACAAAATTTGAATCCTGCCTTTCTGCCCTTCTAAGGGCCACCAGGAAGAACCTTACGTGATAAAATCATTTTCAAAACCACAAAAAACCAACCCCCTCAAGACGCATAATTAAAACAAATTAAAAACAGAGATAAAAATATATAGAAAGACTTAAAAGCAACAATTGAAACGCTGGCTAGGAAGGAGGGATTGCTGGGAGAAGGCCAGAGGTTCCAGGAGGCTCCCGAGGGCTTCGGTGCCACGACCGAGAAGGCCCTCTCCTCAGCCGCCCCCCACCTCCTCTCAGAGAGCGGCGGGGTGGTGACCAGAGCAGTCAGGGAGGCCCACGAGGGAGTGGGAGGCCCTTCAGGAACGCTCTGCTTGCCGTCCCAGTCATGGACTTTCCCTCTGCTTCCGGTGCAAACGAGTCTCCCTGCAGGAGGAAGGCAGCTGCCGCCCGCCCCTCCCCCACATCAGCCAATACCTCCGAGTTGCTAAAAGAAACAAGGTTTAAAATAAAGAAATATATTTTATTGAGATGTGTAGTCAATTGAGTTTAGAGCTGCTGATCAGTCATGATGGCTGCAGCCACCTGGGCAGGTGCAAAGACAGGTAACATATGCTTTGTAGGGTCATTCCAAGGTTGCCTCTGACAGCACAGATGCCCCATGGTAACATTGAGACTAGACTACTGTAAGGCTCTCTACATAGGTCTCCCCAGGGGTCATTTCGTAGAAAAAGAGGTGCAAGAGCTCATTAGCATAACTTATTAGCATAACTTATTTGCATATGCCACGCCCCCTGACATCACCAGAAGTGTGGCAACACCCACCGCTCAGGCTCCACTGGACTGTTTTTGATTGCTAGCTATTGGGGGGGGGGAGACATGCAGATCTGTCCTCACAGAGGAGGGAGAGCTTGTACCTGAATAAACCTTGGCCTTAAAGGTGCCACTGGACTGTTTTGGATTGCTAGCTATGGGGGGGGGGGCTCTGCAACTTTCCTGGCTGCTTCTTGCTCCTCGTGGCCCGGGCCTGCTGGGAGCAGGGGGCGGGGCTTTTTGCAAGTGCCCACCCCCTGGGTTCTTTATTGCCGGAGCTCCGCTCCTGTGTGATCCTGCAGGAAATGACCCCTGGGTCTCCCCTTGAAGTCAGCTTGGACACTCTAGTTGATGAAACCTGAATGTCGCAGCTCAGTTATTGCCAGGCAGAACACACACATCACTCCCATTCTGCACTCACTCGTTGGGCTGCCTGTCATTTGCCATGCTCAGTTCAAGGTGTTGGCGATCACATATAAAGCCCTCCATGGCCTTGGACCCTGAGAGCTGCAGAACTGTCTCTGCACTCTGCCACAACAGCCTGGCTCGTCTGAGCAGGGCGTTCTGGGGGTGCCACCCTGCAAATGGGGGAAACAACCAACCACGGCCGGTACAGGCACCTTCCTTCTCTGTTCTGGCCCCACCTAATGGAATGGCCTGCCTGTGGAAGTCAGGAAGGTTCCCACGCTTCTGGCATTTTGCAGACTAAGCAAAACTGATCTGTTTGGGGGCATTTTTGCAGAGGTAACAGGGCTATACAACAACAAAAAATGATTCAGAAAAATGCTTTAATAAAGGGACTGTGTATAGTACTATTGTGCAAGGCATGTAGTGTCTCTTGCTGTATGTATGATTCTGCTGTGTGATTTCTGCATCATTTAACGTGTCACATTAATATGGATGCTTTAATTCAGGTCTCTGCAATCCTAGTCCTATTGCATTGCTTATTGAGTGTCTCATCCAGTTGACTGTATTGCCCTACCCTGTGTCATCTGCCTCGAGTCCCAGTGAGACAGACAGACAGACTATAAATACATCATGTAAATAAATCAATGAAAATCGTCCCTGCCGGCTGGGACGTGCCAGGCCTGTGGACACAGCAGCGAAGGCCCTTCAGCCCCCAACGTCTCCATGGCATAGAGGTGCCAACTATCCTGGGGGAGGGAGGGAGGGAGGTGAGGTGGCAAAGGTATGTGGGCCAGCCTATCAACACACTGTCTGGCACCAGATTGCCCCCTCCCCCACGCCCTCTGCACTGGTTCTGGGATCCGGACTCTAGCTGGGGGAGGCTCTTCTCATTTGCCAACCCAAGAGGAGAGAGGAGAGGCACAATGTGGGGAGAGGGGGTGCCTCTCCCATACTTTCCCATCAGCCCCGGGGGCGGCAGCATGAACAGGGAGCCATGCCCACTTGTGGGAAGCAGACCAGCACATGTAGGGTTGCCAGCTCCAGGTTGGAAAATACCTGGAGATTTTGGGGGAGGATCCTGGGGAGGGCGGGATTTGGGGAAAGGAGGGCCTTCAGTGGGGTGTAATGCCACAGAGTCCACCCTCTAAAGCCACCATTTCCTCCAGGGGAGCTGATCTCTGTCACCTGGAGATCAGTTGTAATCCCAGGAGACCTCCAGCCACCGCCTGGAGGCCAGCAACCCTAACCTGCCCATGCCACACCTGTGGCCTCCCCCCCCCCCCGGGGAAAGTCTGGTGCTTCAAAAGTCTGACTGTGTAGAATCCCTGGTGCCCGCAGAGCCAGCCCTGCCACACAGAGCTCCAGCCTCCCAACCCGTGCCTCTGGGGAACCCCATTTCTGCTCACCTCAGCCATAAAGCAGTCCTGGCTGTTTTCCAGAGGGGCTTCCATTTCTTCTAAATGGCTCTGCAGGAAAGAACTTCAGACATGTTGAACTTGATATGTATGCACACCTTGAACTGGCTTGCATTTCTTGTTACAGCCATGATGGTAGCTTAAATTAGGGAACAGGTATTTTTGTAAAATTCCCATTTCTTTTCCTAAACCAATATTTGAACAACCATCTTAGAGCTGTTTAAAAAGCCCACCAGCAGCACTCCTGGGACTGTCACTTGGAATGGTCCTGGTCAGGCCCAACATCTGTTCCAAAAGAAAAAACAACCCCCAAACTTAATAGGCCTCTTGTGGGAAAATGTGGACAGCAAATGGCTAATAAATCTGCCATCCTGGCCCACCATGAAGACCCAGAGGGAGCATTGGGGGGGGGGGGCAGTGATGTCACCTTAATTAATAACTCATGAATAGCAGCTTCTGCCTTCCTGACAGGGCTTGCCCGAGGAGGCACCATGTGGTCAGTGTAAAAAATAATTCTTGATTTGTTTTAAAAGGGGTCATTTGAAATTTTACAAACAAGGAAGACTAATTTTGGTGCATTCTAAATGTGCCAGAATAACAGCTGTAAACAGTGGGATCTTCGCATACATCAGTATTGTTTACATTCTGCATTGCAGCAGCCTATACTCTGCACTAAAACATTTACAAATCTGCAGAAACCCAAATTCTGTCACAAGAAGTAGAATTCTGTGACCCAGATTCTGTGAATAATTTCTTGTTGTACATAATGTATTCTGCAGTTTGTACTTTTGCGCATACTTTGGTTCTACAGGCGGGGGGGAGGGAGCTCTGCAGAGCTCTAAATAACACCCCAGATTGCTGGAACTCTTATTCAGCCACTGCTCAGGATTTCAGGCTGCCCCACATATCTTCTTCACAAGCATAAGGGCTCGTAATAGCTCCTTTCAGGGAGAGGTTGAACTTTCTCTGTCAAACATCTTCCATGCTGTAGTGATAGAAATGGTAATTTAGAGACATCCCCTTAGATTTAACAGTGTTGGCCTGCCAGCTCTGGGTTGGGAAATACCTGAAGATTGGGGGGTGGGGCCTGGGGAGGGTGGAGCAGGGTCTAATGCCAATAGAGTCCACTCTCCAAAGCAGCCATTTTCTCCATCTGGAGATCAACTGTAAGAGCAGGAGATGGAGGCCCTAGTTATGGAACTGTTTGGGGACTTGCCCCAAGATCACATGACCAGTTTGCTCTAGAGCAGGGGTGGCCAGACTTGCTTCACATAAAAGTTTAACCACTTCTGCACAAAATGTTTGCTGGCTGCTTATATTGAAGTCATTTTAAGACATTCCTCAGTTTTGCACTCTACTTCTTGACCCGGAAACATTATTAATGTGAAAAAACAATTTTGAAGTGGCTGAGTAAAACCTTCCCAAAAGACCCCACACAAATGCTCACAAACAAACCAAACCATATTCCTACTGCCTCCCCTGCTGTCCCTGACCAGCTGCAGTTTCAGCTTCATTTTTACTTTGGGAAAGTGTTCCTTCATTTTGGTTCTGGTGGCATCACTCAGCTTAGTGAAGACGGTATCAAGAACACACAAAGCCTATTCAGAATGAAAGCAGAACACCCTTAAGAGACACTGTCCTTACTCTGCACTAGCTTTGTCTGTAGTTGCATAGGGCTGCCAGCCTCCAGGTGGGTCCTGACAATCTCCCAGACTCACAGCTGATCTCCAGACATCACAGATCAGCTCCTCTGGAGAAAATGGCTGCTTTGAAGGGTGGATTATATCTAGGGTTGCCACCCTCCAGGTGGACCTGGAGACCTCCTGCTATTAAAATGGATCTCCAGATGATCAAAAACAATTCCCCTGGAGAACATGGCTGCTTTGCTGGGTGATTTCTATGGCATTATATCCTGCTCATTTCACATGCTAGCAAGGTCATGCTAAAGATCCTACAAGCTAGGCTTCAGCAGTACATGGATAGAGCACTGCCAGAAGTACAAGCTGGGTTTCGGAGAGGTAGAGGAACTAGAGATCAAATTGCCAACATTCACTCAATTATGGAGAAAGCAAGGGAGTACCGGAAAAACATCTACTTCTGCTTCATTGACTATGCTAAAGCCTTTGATTATGTGGATTACAACAAACTGTGGCAAGTCCTTAAAGAGATGGGAGTACCAGACCACCTCACATGTCTCCTGAGAAACATGCATAAGGGTCAAGAAACAACAGTTAGAACTGGGACAATTGATTGGTTTAGCAAAAGAAAAGGAGTACAACAAGGATGTACATTGTCACCTTGCTTATTTAATTTATATGCAGAGTACATCATGTGAAATGCTGGCCTGGATGAATCACAATTCAGAATTACGATTGCCAGGAAAAACATCAAAAACCTCAGATATGTAGACGATACCACTCTAATGGCAGAAAGTGAAGAGGACCTAAAGAGCCCCTTGCTCAGGGTAAAAGAGGAGAGTGCAAAAGTGGGCTTGAAGCTCAACATCAAAAAAACTAAGATCATGGCATCCGGCCCCATCACTCCTTGGCAAACAGAAGGGGAAGTCGTGGAAGTAGTGACAGACTTCACGTTCCTGGGATCCCAGATCACCGCAGACTGTGACAGCAGCCATGAAATTAAAAGACGCCCTCTCCTTGGGAGGAAAGCGATGGCGAACCTAAACAGCATGATAAAAAGTAGAGACATCACCCTGCCAACAAAAGTCCGCATGGTCAAAGCAATGGTATTCCCAGTAGTCATGTATGGCTGCGAGAATTGGACTATAAGGAAGGCTGAGCGCCGAAGAATAGATTCTTTTGAACTATGGTGCTGGAGAAGACTCTTGAGAGTCCCTTGGACTGCAAGGAGATCAAATCAGTCAATACTAAAATAAACCAACCCTGACTGTTCCCTGGAAGGCCAGACATGCCCGTAGCCAGGATTTTTTTAAAAAAATTGGGGGGCCTTTAAATAAGTCAGGGGCACCCCTGAACACCCCATCCAGTGACGCCCCATCCAGTGGCATGGGAATGGAGGGGGGGCTTACTGGCAAGGTCACAGCTTGAGGGCAGGGGTGGGACTCCAGCAGGCAGGCCCAATGAGGGCAAGGGTGTGGTGCGGCACAAAAAAAAATCAAATAAGGATTTTTCAAGGGGCCTGGGGGCTGGATGGGAAGGGGGGCTTGGTGGTAAGTCAGAGGGCCAGGCCCCAAGATGCCCCACTGTAGCTACAGCCCTGAGACCAGATACTGAAGCTGAAGCTCAAATACTTTGGCCACCCAATGAGAAGGGAGCGCTCCCTGGAGAAGACCCTGATGCTGGGAAAGATTGAAGGTCAAAGAAGTCGGGGACGGCAAAGGATGAGACGGTTAGACAGTGTCATCGATGCAATGAACATGAAATTGAGCCAACTTCAGAGGACGGCGGAAGACAGGAAGGCCTGGCGTGATCTGGTCCATGGGGTCGCGAAGAGTCAGACTCGACTGTGCAACTGAACGACAAGATAGACTATTAGTTCAATGAAACTGGTCCAAAATCACCTAGTGAGCTTCCGCAGCAAGATGGGGATTTGAACCTGGGTCTCTCAGAACCTACTCTGAAAGTTTAACTCTATACCACTCTGGCTTTCATAGGGTGGTTGCTGTTAAACAGCAGCAAGCAGCCATGCGTCGCTGAGTCATGCTAGTCGGGTGGTATCAAGTCACCCAGAGGCTGCTTCCAGGCCTAGGCTTGCCAGCCTCCAGGTGGGACCTGGTGATCTCCCAAAATCACAAATGAAGGCCAGGATCTGTCCCCCTGGAGAAAATGACTGCTTTGGAGGGTGGACTCTGTGGCCTTATAATCAGCTGAAGCGTCTCCCCTCCCCAAACCCCGCCCTCCTCAGGTTCTGCCACAAAATCTCCAGGAATTCCCCAGCCTGAAGCTGGCAACCCTAAAGCCTGGCCCCAGTAAGTCCTCCCTTAAAGGCTAAAATAGGCCTGAGAATGGGCCTCCCCCTCCCCCTGCTCTCCACTCTCTGAAACCCAGCCTGAAATACTATGGTTGTCTAGCAACAACCACTGAGGGAATCTGTTGTTTAAAGCTACAGGTGCTCCTTTTATCATTTTCACATTGTATTTTTCTACATTTTCTTGCAAACCTTTTTAGATTTGTAGAAAGATCTGTCTTGCTCATTCACAGCTCCAGTCACCAGATTTAAATAGCCAAAGATTTCTTGAGATTGTTCTTAGAATATAAGATAATTTTTTTAAAGTCCCGCTTCTGTTTCTTCCCCCAATGGTGTGGTCAGAAATGCTCAACTGGCTGCTTTCTCTGAATGATTTGGTGACTGAGAATAAATCTGGTCCACTGACTTTTCATTTGCCCCTAATGGGTGGATGGGGAGGAATCCTTCGGTGTGTTCATCTGCCCTCCCACGTGCCTTTTGCCGTGTGCTTCCATGCCTGAGTGGAGTGAGCCCATTTTGGCTCTTTCACAAACCACTGGCTCAGGAGAGGCCGAGCCACACTCCCCTCCGGAAGGCCAGTGGGAGCCCCACTCGTGACCCCGCTTTGACCCAGGCCAACACAGGCGTGCTCTGAGGGACACAATGGGCTTGGACTTGCAAGGACTTCACAAGAAACGTGAAGCCATATTTTCAAAGACATTTGGAACATCAGCAAGCCATTCTGGTTGGATGACATTCCGGTCAGGCATGACTCTGCTAAATTCTTCTCTCCACTCATGGCCCTGCTTGCCTCCCATTGCACAGGCAATTGTATCTGCACAATGAAGTCCAGCTGCAAGGTGTCCCATCCACTTGCGAACGGCAAAGTCACCCTGGTTAGGATAGGACATAGTTCTGGACAGATCCTGATTAGCAAAGTTCCACTTACAAGCATAACAGTCTAAGGCTGTGGTCACATGGCAAGCTTATCCCGATTTGTTCCCACAATAGATTTGATTGGGAATATTTTTTTCACATTGGGATGTTCACACATCCCTCCCCCAACCATTTGCATTGCAGGATGAGGCTCCGGGCACCATCCAGATAGCTGCACTGCCTAAGCGGTGGTGGTGGAGAGCAGGGTGCTCTGTGCAGGCTCAGAAACACTCTCACCCTAGGCTCACAGCTGAAAGCGAGCCTCAAGGGAGCCGCCTGGCCACCTAGGATCTTCCCCCTTGCCTCTGCCGCCCCCCCCCCCGCTGCTTCTGGTGCTGCGATCCCAGCTGGGTCTGGGGAAGGGCGTGGCTGAGTCTCGTGGGCAAGCAGCAACCACCTGGACTTGGGCACCTTTGAGAAGGGGGGGAGAGTTGGATCAGGACCTCCAGGTGAGGCTCCTCTCCCTGCTGCCAAGTACTTTAGCGTGGCTTCTCATCTCCCTGGCTGCCAGGATGACGAATCGCTTCCCAGGCTGCCCACCCTCCCTCGCCCGGGTCCAGCGGAGGAACTTGGGCTGCCGGCATTATTCATGTGTGGTCCTGCGCAGCCCAGCCAGCAGCAGGTTTTAATCACCAGCCCCAGAGAGAGCAGGAGAGGGACTCTCCTCCCCATCCCCAGCCCCCTTTAATGGGGCAGCAGCAGGTTTTTACCCCCCAAAAGTGAACATTACCCGGCCACATACAGCCAAGTGCTTGAAGGTTTATACATTGCATTGCTCTTGCACACGGGGGTGGCAGCTTGGCAAAAATAACATGCCCAAAGGACAGCCTTCCGCCATGGTAACTGGGGGAGGGGGGAGAGAAATGACAGTTCCCTTTCGGCATTTGGGGAGGGAGGAGATCAGCTTTGGAGATGAGAGGGGAAAGAGCAAGCTTCTCTACCCTCTTCCAGGCACCATGTGAAAGAGAGGGGGTGGAAAGCAGGTTTTGGTGAAAGTGCACAGGATGGGGGGGGGAGCAGTGGACACTGGAACGGACCCGGCAGAGAAGGAAGCCGGTTGGCAAGAGGAGGCTCACTGGAAATCAAGAAACCCAGGGACCGATGGGGGGGGGGCAGGAGAGAGGAGAGGAAGAATTCTATGTGTGCTTGGACATTCATGCAATGAACGAATTCAGTGCAGGATTGCTCATGAGCGCAAAGGAGGAAGCGGGGGGGGGAGACCCTCATCGCGTGGAGGATGGTCGGACGACCTAATCGCAATCATTGTGCGAGAGACAGCTGTTCAGATCAGTAAATATCCAGAAAGTACTTGATTTTCCTGGTGTCAGAAAACTCGCCAGGGAACTGGGAGGATTGTGCCACTGAGACCACTTTGGTGTGGGAGGCGGATGTGGCATCGGATCAGAAATTTTAAGTGCGAGAAAGAACAGCAGTGAAACCCGAGCAAAATGACCGTGTGACCACAGTGATTGTCCTTGCAAAAACACTGAAATATTTCAGATGAATGGGATTAGGTTTAGCATGCAATAAAAACTTAACTGTGGGACTTTCACCTGTGCCGAGAGCCAGGAATGACGCCTGCACACTACTTTGCATCCCACTCAAACCCGACCAAATATGTGACCCATAACTCCATAAACCACCATAAAAGCAGAGCGGCAGAGAAATTATCTGTGTAATGACTCTGGTCACTTAACTGGAGATGCTAAAGGAGAACAGTCAGGCCTTGACTTTTCCATGCTGTTGAGAAAATTAAGCGTTTAAATGTGGTCACTGATCTTCTGATCCATTCCACTGAGGGAGGCTATATGATGGCACATGAAATAATTATCTGATTGGCATGGAAGGAGATGGCATAGAGGTGGGCTGGGGAAACACATGCTGCAAAGTGTCAGGGGAACAAATGTGAGCTTGGACCTCGGTCACATTCAAAGGAAGAATAACAAGTTGTGCACAGCAGTCACTAAATATAATGCTAAGCAGCAAAGGACATCCTCAGTAAAACTGTTGAAGCCTCCATTCCTAGAAAGGACCTTGAGTTGTTTTGGACAAGCTAGGCAATGTCAGGTGTGCCATCTCTATGGAAAGGTCAGGGGAAAGGACCAAGGATGTTCATGTGAACAGGTGGAAACCATATCTTGACTGGGAAAAGTTGAGGCTGAGTGTGACAGAGAAGGAAGGAGGAGGTGAACCAGATGGAAGCCTAGTAGATGTTTTGGATCCATTTTCTGAAAAGACTCAGTGGGAGAAGCTGGAGTGAACAGCAAGTTGATCAGTTCAAGGCAGAGAGAGAGAATCTTTTCAGGTGTGCATCAGTTTGAGACTTGTTTCAGGAAGGAACCAGGGAAAATGGATTTGGCTAAGCATGGAATAGATGCAGGGTCTCACCTGCCTGTCAGGTGGCCCCCTTTCAGAGTGAGTAGTAAGGAATTTTGGAAAATGGAATTGGAGAAAAAAGCCAGAGTTAGATCTGCCTTCATCACTCCCAATGATCTGTGTGAGTTATTGTGTTGGATTTTGGACACAGGAACATGTTTGCATCTTTTCAGAAGCTGTTAAAATAACATCAGCCCCAGCCTATTCAATTTGTATATAAACGACATAACAGAATTTCTGTCAGGCCCGCAATTTTTTCCACCCTCCCTGGGACCAATATTCCCTCTAAGATGTGGAGTCTTGCAAGCAAAAATTCTACTTTGTGAGCTACTGGTATTAAAGTTGTGAGGGAGCGATTTGGCTACTGCATAAATTAGTTTGTTCTGGAGCCATCCTTCCTGAACTAAGGCAAAAATGTGTGAGCTGGAGGCTAAAAATCTGTGAGCTAGCTCACACTAACTCAGCTTAGAGGGAACAGTGCCTGGGACATCAGAAAATTTCTTCTTCTTTTTTTAAAGTACCCATAGGTACACTTTTATTAATTTTTCTTTTATAATCTACAACAAACAAATCTACACACTACAAACAGACACTCTACTACACATAACATGTATACCAAGAGTACAGTTACATTATATGCTTATATCCAATTACTTAATTAATAGAAACGCTCTATCACTTTCCATTCTTCTGTCTTCTGTGTTCTCAAGTCCATTGTGCCATAATTGCCTAATCTTCTATTATATTTACATTATACCAATCATAAAACTTTTTCCATGTTTTTTGAAATGTCCACTCTTTGCTTAATCTCATTTCTAAAGTCAGTTTATCATTTTCTGCTGTTTCAAAAAGTTTATTCACAAACTCCTGTTTTGTTGGTATCACCATAGTTTTCCAATATTTGGCATATAAAATTCTTGCAGCTGTCGTCATATAAACATTCAAATACCTATTCTCTTTTTCATAATCATTTGGAAATAT
>NW_015177061.1:88962-92304 GCF_001447785.1 Gekko japonicus
AGCCATTTTCTCTGCAAGATCTTCATCCTTCTCTTCAGGGATATTCTGAAATCTTAGCATGTATGCCGCTTTATCCATCTGCAGCTGGATTAACTCTTGTTCATAATCTCTCTGCTTCTCTTCCATCATTCTCATATCTTCTTCTATTTCACTGGTCTTCTCCTCTGTCTTCTCTTTTTCTTTTTTCAGTTCTCCAATCTCTGCTGTATTTTCAGCTACTTGCTTTTGCATAACAGAAAATTTCAGTTCTTTTATATGCAGATGATATGGTCCTAATCTCACTGACCAAAATAGGTTTGAGAAGACTTTTACACCAACTAGGGCAATACTGCAGTGAAGAAGCTCTCAACGTTAATTATGCAAAGACCAAAGTAATGGTCTTCAGAAGAAAGCCCAAAATTTCTTGTTGGAGTATTGTTGGTAACCCAGTTGATCAATGCAGTTCATTTAAATACCTAGGAGTAATTTTTAAAGAAACACTAAATTGGAAAACCCATGTGGCAGGGGTTAAATCGTCAGCACCAAGGATTGTTGGGTCTATTGTACACTTCTTCTTCAAAAAGGGCGGGTGATTAATTGATCCAGCACTGAAATTGTTCAAGTGCAAAGTCGTGCCCCACTTATTATATGAAGTGGAAGTGTGGGGATGGAAAGAGGATAATATATCTATCCTTGAGGTTATCCAAAATTATTTCCTAAGATGAATCTTAGGTCTCCCCAGGGGAACTCCTGTGGTCTTGATGCGAGCAGAAACAGGACTCCCTTCTATTAAGGCAAGGGTACACCTTGCAATTATAAAATACTGGAAGAAGACCAGTTTGTCTAGACCTAACTCCCTACACATTCTGATTCCTTTAGCAATCTCCTTAGTAGACACACCATACCTGATTACCTCCTCGGGGCCTCAGGCAACAATTCCCAACTCAGGGAATGGATATTCAAATCAGATGCGGTGTGTCAGGTCCCCACAGCAAACAATGTAGTACACACTTGCAAGAAGGTTTTACTTTATTGAAGCCATGAAGCACTTGAACAGAATCACTGTTCAGAATAACGATTACACAGAGAGCTGGAAAGGTTAAAGCAAGTTCATAATCATTACAGCCAATAAACATGGTTCCCGCGCGCGCCCAAAGGCTTTCTAGTGCGCCCAAACCTTGGGAAAGCAACTGCTACTTTATTATAAATAATCATGCGATTCACACAGTCTCTACTAATTACAGACAAAGCAAAGCTCAGTTGGTCTTTCTCCTGTGGCCTTGGCTAGATAACGTTACATCAAAGCATGGCTGGCGTATACGGAAAGGAATGCAAAGCAATAGGGCATATGTGCGCATGACAACCTGAGCGCATGTATGGGGGGGGGAAACAGCTTATAGAGAATTATACAGACAAGAATAAACATTTGGCAGCTTGCTGACACTGTGATAGATCGCTCTGCTATCATAAAGTCGAAAACAGGTCCGTGGTACAAAATTGTCAAATCTGATCATTCTATCAACATAATATTTCCAACTATAACCTCAGGGTGTCTTTTACTGCCTTGCGTTTTCAATGAATGTATACAGCATTGCTGGAGGGTCAGTTTCTTCATGTTCCAACAGAACACAGTAGATGTATTTGCAGTTTGCTTGCCATTGAAAACCTCCCTCACTGTATCTTAGCCTGCCCATTATAAAACGCACCCAGAGACAAATTCTTGACATGAATTTTATTTACTATAAAAGCATATTCTGAAAATGGGAAGATTGTATTCTTTTTAAAAATAATTATTTAAGATTTTCCATTACAAAAAAAGATAACAATATTTATCATTTTCATTACAAAACCACAAAAAGAAAGTAAACATAAAAATAAAAACCAAATAGAAAAGAAACAATATTTTATATATGAAATATATTTATGGAGTTACGCATTTCCCCCCAACCATTTATTAATTCTAAACCATCTCTTTTGAAAAGCCTTATCCTCTTTACCTGAAAGAATAATGTTCAACTTGTCCATTTTTGCCACATCACAGATTTTTATAATCAACTCCGCTCTAAAAGGTAGGTTTTCAGATTTCCAACACTTGACAACCAATATCCTGGCTGCAGAAAGGATATATGACAAAATACATAGTTCATCATGCCTATATCCATCTGGTATTATATTAAGTAAATAGATTTCTGGTACTAGCTGCAATTCAATGCCCATAATCTCTGTTATTACTGCTTAATACCCTTCCAAAATGTATAAATCTTTTCACACCGCCACCACATATGGAAAAAGGTACCCACATTATTTTTACACGTCCGTTTCGTGACACCTCTTTATAGCATTTAGCCATTTTATCCGGTGACCAGTGCCACGTACAGAACATTTAAAAAATATTTTCTTTATAAGATGTTGATCTTAAAAGTTTGACAGCCTTCCATATTTTCACCAGACATCTATATCCAGACTATGTTTTATATCCTGCATCCATGTTATCATTGATGGCTTGATTATTTCCTCCTGCATGAAATCATATAACAAAAATTTATATAATTTTTGAATCAATTTATCAGAGGTTGACAGCCAAATTTTATCAAGATCTGTTTTCCCATTATAAAACTTTGTTATTTTATCTTTGGTGAACCTAGACCGTAATTGCACATTCCCCCACCATGTAAGTTCTATATACATTTCTCATAGAGTTTCAAGTGGTTTTAAATCATTAGTCTTGTTTAATAAAGTTTCATAAGTAGCTTTTTTATTTCTGACATCAAAGTAGGCTTTGTGAAGGCCTCAAGAGGTGAGACCCATCCTGGTATTTTTGAATAAAATCTTTCTTTTATTTTCCTCCATATTTTTATTAGGGCCCCTCTAATTGCATGGTTATGAAAGTTTGAGATTTTATTTCTGACATCACAGTAGGCTTTGTGAAGGCCTCAAGAGGTGAGACCCATCCTGGTATTTTTGAATAAAATCTTTCTTTTATTTTCCTCCATATTTTTTATCAGGGCCCCTCAAATTGCATAGTTATGAAAGTTTGAGTGAATTTTATCTTTATCATACATGATGCAATACATGATGCTTTATTTGCTGCACATTCCTAACTTGTCTCAAGACATTTCTCAGTCTGGTAGTCTTTTCTGTCGACCCCGCAATATTCCATATTGTCAGGATTTGTGTGCAACTGGAAACATGCAATATTTGGAACATATCTCTACCTCATTTGTTAGCATTCAGCAGTTAATAATAGTAACCCCTGTTGACTTATGCTCAGAGGTGACCTGAACTTGTGCAGGCCTGATGTGTTTGGCTCTTGTTGTAGTAGATGTTGCTACATTCCCTATGTGACTATGGGGATGCACCTCA
>NW_015177061.1:93143-110293 GCF_001447785.1 Gekko japonicus
GAAGACGGAGGCAAAAAATGCATTTAGCTTCTCAGCCATTTCCCTATCGTCCTTCAGTACTCCTTTTACCCCTTGGTCATCCAAGGGCCCCACTGCCTCCCTGGCTGGTTTCCTGCTTCTAATGTATTTGAAGAAAGTTTTATTGTTGGTCTTTACATTTTTTGCTATATGCTCCTCATATTTCCTTTTTGCCTGCCTGACTACAGACTTGCATTTTATTTGCCATAGCCTGTGTTCCGTTTTATCAGCCTCACTGTGACTAGCTTTCCACCGCTTAAAGGAATCCTTTTTACCTTTTACAGCTTCCATTACTTTGTTTGTTAACCATGTAGGCTTTTTCTTATACCTGTTTGTGCCTTTCCTAACCAGCGGAATATATTTTTTTGAGCTTCTAGAATCGTAGTTTTAAATAGTTTCCAAGCTTCCCCAATAGTTTTGACCCTTTCTACTTTTCCCTTCAGTTTCCTCCCCACATGCCCATAATCTCTGTTATTAAGTGAGGAATATATTTTTTTGAGCTTCTAGAATCGTAGTTTTAAATAGTTTCCAAGCTTCCCCAATGGTTTTGACCCTTTCTACTTTTCCCTTCAGTTTCCTCCCCACATGCCCATAATCTCTGTTATTAAGTGTTTAATACCCTTCCAAAATTTATAGATCTTTTCACACCGCCACCACATATGGAAAAAGGTACCCACATTATTTTTACACCTCCAACAGTTTCCTGATTGTATTCTTGTTATCAGATACTGATTTGTTCGTAACCTATGGAGTCTCCCTTTTTGCCCATGCGGCCAAAAAGATTAGAGCCAGGGCGGCACCATAGGGGCCATTCTTATAACACGTAGGCTATTTTAATCCATTCTTATTTTAGGTATGTGATTTTAGGTTTTACTTCTTTATGTATTTCATCATACTATTTTACTGTTTTACTGATCTATTTGAATGTTTTGTAATTTTGTTATGGCCTATGGCTAATACAATAAATTCCTTGAATCTTGAAATAACATCAGCATCAAGCTGGGAAAATGGCAGTCTGGAATGCCAGAGGCGGTCTACTTGGGACACAGAGTGGGTAGTGGGAATATCCCATCAGTGAGGGACAAGGTAGAGGCAATCCAGAGTTGGGAACTTCTGAAGACCAAGAGGTTGATTGGGACTTTTGGGGGTTTGGCATTTGTGTGGGCACTGGGCAAACTTAGGCCTTATTTGTGGGGGCAAGAATTCACCCTCTTAACAGACCACTCATTCCTACAATGGCTGCAAACTGATGAACTCAAACACTAAACTTCAGAAGTGGTCTTGGAAGATTCAGGAGTTCAACATAAAAATTGAACACATTGCTGTGTGCAACAACATGGTTACAGATTTTCTAGACTCTTAAAGAGGACTAATTCCCATGTGTGGTTATGTGCTGGATGATTTGCATATAGTTTCTTTTCAGTGTACTATGTATCTTGTAAATTTATTATGACTGATTTGTTTGGATTTGCTGCAGAGTAACCTTCTGTAAAAGGGCCCTCTTTTGGTTGAATCTTGGAAGGGGGAGGTGTGAAGAAATGCATCTCTTCTCTGGAGATTTGAACTGAACAAAACCTTCACTCTGAGTATAAAGTACTGAGACTGAAGCATAGTGTAGTGATTTCAGCTCATACTTTACTTAAGAGTTAGGAAAACTTGAGATATAGTAGCTGGCCAGAGGCCGCTTTAAATACACACGCAAACCACACCCAACACTCACACCCACACCCATGATAGGATTATATCCAAAGTACCTGCAACCATAGGTTCCTTTGAGAATCCAGGCGAGCCGATAGGCTGGTTCCAGGATCCTCTTCTTCTATTGTCCAGGGATGCGAAGCTAGACTCGTTCGCATGGCCACGTGGAAAGGCAACTGCGTGCACGGTCGCCATTAGTACACAACACTGAGTTTTATTTATTTATTATTTGTATTTATACCCCACCTTGCCTGACAAGCAGGCTTAAGGCGGCTAACAAGATTAAATAACATAACAAAAATTAAAAAATAATAATAAATACAATATCAGTTAAAACAAGTGAACAACAACAATTACAGAACCAACTATGGCGGCAATCCAATCAAATCCCGAGATGGGGTAGTAACCAGTGGGGACTCTAGGCAGGAGATGGTCTAAATTTAGCCAGAAGATTGTCCAGGGCACACCCCTCAGTGGTGGCCCCTAATTGAATTCCTGGTGGAAGAGCTCTGTTTTACAGGCCCTACGGAACTGTGAGAGGTCCCGCAGGGCCCTGATGTTCTCTGGGAGCTCGTTCCACCAGTGTGGGGCCGCCACTGAGAAAGCCCTGGTTCTGGTAGTATTTAGCCTGGCTTCTTTTGGACCAGGGAGGGTCAACCGGTGTTGCGACCCTGACCTCAGTGCTCTCTGGGGCTCATATGGAGAGAGGCAGTCCCTCAGGTAGGCAGGCCCCTGACCACATAGGGCTTTTAAGGTTAAAACCAGCACCTTGATCCGAACTCGGTATGCTATAAGCAGCCAGTGCAGTGTCTGCAGCACAGGCCTGATGTGGTCCTGTATGGAGAGGCCCATCAACAGCCTGGCTGTGGCATTCTGCACTAGCTGCAACCTCTGGATCTGGGACAAAGGCACCCCATGTAGAGAGTGTTACAGTAGTCTAATCTCGAGCTGACCATCATGGGGATCACTGTTGCAAGGTTGTTGTGTTCGAGGAAGGGAACCAACTGCCTGATCAGCCATAGATGGTAAAAGGCCGCCTTGGCAGTGGTTGCTACCTGGGCCTCCATTGTTAAAGAGGCATCCAGGAGCACTTCCAAACTCCTGACCTGCGGCACTGGCACCAAAGGCGCCCCACCGAAGGTCGTTAGTGGGATCCCTACCCCTGATCTGCTCTGACTCAAGCACAGGAGCTCCATCTTCATTGGATTCAATTTCAGTCAACTCAGTCTGAGCCAGCCCACCACATCCTGAAGCACCCACTCCAGGTCATCTGGGCTGGAGTCGGACCGGCCACCCAGCAACAGATACAGCTGGGTGTCATCAGCGTACTGGTGACACCCCAGCCCATACCTCCAGGCAATCTGGATGAGGAGGTGCATGTAGATGTTAAACAACATCGGGGACAGCACCGCCCCTTGCGGCACTCCACATACCAGGGGGTGCCTCTGGGATTTCTGCTCCCCTAGCGCCACCCTCTGTCCCCGACCCTGGAGAAAAGAGAAAAGCCATTGCAAGGCAACCCCTTGGATTCCAGCATCAGCGAGGCAGTGAATCAATAACTGGTGGTCGATGGTGTCAAACGCCGCCAACAGATCCAACAACACCAGTACCGTCATACTGCCTCAATCCAGATGCCTTCAGAGGTCATCTGTGAGAGCGACCAGTGCCGTCTCCATCCCACAACCTGGCCAGAAGCCAGACTGGAATGGGTCCAGCATGGAAGTGTCATCCTTAAAGCCCTGCAGCTGAATTGTCGCCGCTCTCTCCAATACTTCGCCCAAATAGGGCAAATTGGAAACCGGCCGATAGTTGGCCAATTCGGCCGGATTCAATGATGTTTTTTTCAGGAGAGGGCGGACCATCGCTTCCTTGAGTGCCCCTGAGAATAGTACCCATGACCAGCTTTTATAAGCCATGAAGGGCATGGATCAAGGCTACATGTGGTTGGGCATACAACTGATAGCAATCTGTCGACTTCCTCAAGACTGAGTGGACTGAAATAATCCAGAATAGAAGACTTGCAAGGAGCCTCAAGTTCCCTTAGGACCGTCTTCCATATTTCGGGATTCAGTCCCACTCTGTATAGTTCCGCCAACACAGGATCAGGCCAAGTTTGCACTTTGGCCGCATGTAGCTTAAACTCAGAGGAGTATTCCCTCACCCATCACCGACCTTGCTTCATGGTTTGCACCCTCCTGCGTGCGGGATAAAGCTTAGAGACCATTAGGTAGCTGAAGCTGAGAACGAACACTCTCCCACGGCACCTAAGGAAAACCCAGACACCACAACACCCTCCTGCACATCTCTATAGATAAGCATTTCGGCGCACAGCAGAGAAAGCACAGAAAGGAATGCAGTAGCAATTAACCTGAAAGGAAAGCAATGGCAATTAACCAGATACAGACCAAACTCCCCAAACTCCATGGCAGCATAGCTGATAAAGTAACAGATGTTGATTTGTGGATCTCAGGACTCTCCGGGGGTCATATGGGGAAAGGCGGTCTCGTGGGTATGCTGGCCTACATTGCCATCTCTGGCTTCATGCGTCAGCCCTGCCGACAGATACCAAGACAAAAACGGAGGACATGTGTTTCAGCAGCCAAATAGATGCTACCCTAGAACAGATGAGGAAGAACAAACTCACAGCCTAACCGCCCCCCTCTACATTGGGCAAGTTGGGGTACTTCCACAGATATGGGGGCCTGTTCTATAGACAGTATCACTACCAGTCTCCTCAGCACCAGTACCAGTGCCCCTCATATTCACAGTCACACCAAAGCAGGAACCCCCAGCATAAACAACGGGGAAAGTAATATATTAGCAGGGAAAGGGAAGTCATTGATATAACTAACCAACCTACAATGTTTTGATAATTGTTTATCACAGTTTGTTAATAGCTGGTTGAATATCATTAAAGATGGTTGGGTTCTGTCTAAATTTTCTAATGGTTATTTTCTGGAATTTGAGTCCCCTCCCCCATGTAACCACCCAGAGTCCTCACTGAAGGGCCTACCAGTCTTTACTAGAGAACAAGGTTCTCTCCCTTTTGTCTAAAGGTGCAATTGGGAGATTTCAGCAGAAAAAGGATGTGGTCAAGATAGCTTCTTCTGTAGATATTTCCTCATAAAAAAAGAAGGGAGGGGGCCTGTGCACCATTCTGGATCTGAGGGCCTTAAATAGGTCCCTCAGAGTGGCAAAATTCCTTTTTTAAAAAGTTTATTTGTACGTTTTCTATTACATAAAATAACAAGTAATACATATACATTTGTTGGATATACAAATGGAAGATCGTCTAACAGTTTTCTTCCACCCAGTTATAAACTTTCTGCCATCTATTTTGAAAAGTTGTTTCATCTTTTCCTGAAAGAGCCGTATTCATTTTATCTAGTTCAACTCTTTCAATAATTTTATCCCTTAGCTCTTTATTGGGTATCGTATCCTTTTTCCATTGTTTTGCAATTAATATTCTCGACATGGTAAGTATATACAACATGATTATTAAATCATCTCGTTTAATGCCATCCAGTGTGATTATTTTTTTTTTTTGAGCCCCCGGAGGTGATTTTTCATTGATTTTTTATCACTACAAAAACTACAACAGAAAAAAGGGGAAGGGGAAAACTACACATACGGGAGAAAGTAAAGTACCCACTACTATCTAAAAACCCAAGAGAGGAGATTCTCCAACTAGCTTTTATACATCCAGTCTTTTCATTGTTGTTCTTTTTATGAACTGTGTCAAACATTTAAAACTTTTTACCCTCACAGTTTACATTTAACTGCCCAATAACAGTGCCCCCAATCATCCCCAGGAACTAAAGTTCTCAAATGCACAATTCAGAGTCCTTCAGCCTTTTCTTCTTCTTCTCTCCTCTTTTCCGCAACTTGTAGGGACTTTTCGGGGCTGCTGCCCCCTGCTCAGACAAAGAGTTCTTGCCAGATGAACCAGTTTCCAGCTCGCCACTGGACCTGCTGTCCTCTTCTTTTTTCTCGTTCTCTGGCCTTCCCAGCTGTTCCTTTAGAAATTCTTGAGCTTTAAGAACTGCTTCCAATGGAGTCCTTTCTGAGACTCAGGACACCTCTGCCTTTGATTCAGGCAAGTTGCTCGCCTCGGTCATCAGATGATTAACACATGGAATTCACTGCCACAGGAGGTGGCGGTGGCTACAAGCATGGACAGCTTCAAGAGGGAATTAGATAAGCATATGGAGCAGAGGTCCATTGGTGGCTATTAGCCACAAAGTATAGATAGGAACTCTCGGTCTGGGGCAAGTGATGCACTGTGTTCTTGGTGCTTGGGGGGGGCAACAGTGGGAGGGCTTCTAGTGTCCTGGCCCCACTGGTGGACCTCCTGATGGCACCTGGTATTTTTGGCCACTGTGTGACAGAGTGTTGGACTAGATGGGCCATTGGCCTGATCCAACATTGGTTTCTCTTATGTTCTTATGATGAAGTACTAGAGGTATCAATCTAGACCCAAGACCTGACTGAGCCTCCCTCTGAATCAACCTCCCTCCAGGTATCCATGGGGTTCTCAACAAATGGCCTGGTTCATTTGGTGCTCCCTCCCTGGAGACAGTCAGACCCACAATTCTTTGGGCAGCATAATCCATGTAGCATGCCTCCCAGCTCTGCTGGATCTGAGCATTGCCCAAAGCCTTCAACACTGAGATCCTTCCAAGGCCTCCAGCCTCTGTCAGAACAACATGATTCCAACTGCAAGGAAGTTGTTGTCCATGGTTCCAATACGAGTCCTACACCCAGTCAAGTACCTCACCAGAGGTCACTGCAGGGTCCTGCTCCTCCGGTTCTCCTCTTGAGAACTTGCACCGCTATGCAGAACAGCTATTACATATGTCCAAAGCCCTCAACCTTGATGCTGTTGCTTTGGATCTAAGACCTACAGACCCTCCCACTGCATGAAAGCTAGAGAACCTGTATAGGATCAAAGAGGAAGGCTGCAAGTTCCTCCCACAGCACCCACCTGCCAACTCACTAGTCACTGAAGTGTTACCCTCCACTGGGGCTACTGTAAGCTCTTGGAGGATTGGCTACACTAGGGGTGTGTGGCCTAATATGCAAAGGAGCTCCTGCTACCAGTAGAGCCCTGTGCCTCCAGACAATGTGCTGGTTCTCGTCTGTCCCCATAGGATAAGGAAGTCCATAAACTGGATGCACTAGGGAGGAAGATCTATGCATCAGGAGCGATGGGGCTAAGGACCACCAACTTTGGCAGTGGTGGGAAGGTACCAGATGCTCCTATGGGGGTGAATTAACCAATTTCTCGGAGTCCTTCCCAATGGCAAGAAAACTTTGGCCAAGGTAATCCATGACCTAGGGAAACAACAACTGAACAACTGAACAACATGCTTTCAATTGCTTGGTTTGGGCATTTTATTTATTTTTTAATTTATTATTAGATTTATATACCACGCTCCCCAATGGGCTCAGGGTGGTGTACAACAGTAAAATATACAATTAAAACAGTATTAAAATAACAGTTTACATGTAAAATCGTAAAATACTGAGTAACTATAAAGTCAGATGACTAGTCAAAAACAGGCCACTGGTGGATGCTTTGGAGGGTGGGCAGGAAAAGTTAGGGCCAAAAAAGCTGGAGGGGGGGGGGAAGGGGATGTCCACTGCCTCAACCAAATGCCCAGTGGAAGAGCTCCATCTTGCAGGAGCTGTGGAACTGCAATAAGTCCTGCAGGGACCACCTCCAAGAGCTTACAGTAGCCCCAGTGGAGGGTAACACTTCAGTGACTAGTGAGTTGGTTTCTGACTCTATGGGAGTTAGCTCGGAGGGCTTACATCCTCTTCCCGCCAGAGTCAGACCTCCTCCATCAAAGTCCCCTAGTATATCACAAGGTGCAGTCACTGTATTTAGCAGGTGTGGCAGATCCATTGAGTTCTTCCTTATCAGTAAGTGCCCATAAGGTTTTAGAGGTAGCCTTGAAGTCTAGTACACTTAGGTCGTACTCAGCAAAGTGGGATGCTTTCGTGTTCTGGGCTCTGGCCCAACAAATTTGCCAGTTTGGTGTAGTGGTTAAGTGTGCGGACTCTAATCTGGGAGAACTGGGTTTGATTCCCCACTCCTCCACTTGCAGCTGCTGGATGACCTTGGGCAAGCCACAGTTCTGTCAGAGCTGTCCTTGAAAGGGCAGTTTCTTTCAGAGCTCTCTCAGCCCCACTGACCTCACAGGGTGTTTGATGTAGGCAGGGGAAGGGAAAGGACTTTGTAAGCCGCTCTGAGACTCCAAGTGAAGGGCAATCCAATCTCTTCTTCTTCTCTTCTTATCTCTGAGTATCTGCTGGTGCTGAAATATAGGGGGCTCTCCATCTCCTCAGTTAAAGTACATTTAGCAGCCATCTCTGGGAACTACCAAAAAATTGAAGGGTGTTCTCTCACCCCCTCCCAAATGAAGACATTCATGAAGGGCTTATGTAACATATTCCCCCCTTCTGCACAACCCACTTCTCAATGGAGTCTGACTGGGTTGATGGGAAAGCCTCTGGAGCCTATGGCCACCACGGATGTGGTGACAGTGGCTTCTAAAACAGCATTCCTTGTAGCCATCACCTCTGTGTGCAGGGTCAGTGAGTTGAGTGCTAGGCATGGGCATGAACTGGGTGATGAAATAAAGTTCATCACAAACTTTGGGCAGTTTGTAGTTCACAAAGCAATGTTTGTGAACTGAAGAACCGCCATGAACTTTCATGTGCACCTTCAGAACTGGGTGCCAGGCGAATGTGTAGCCACTGCATTTTTGTTCTCCAAAACCTTTCATGTTTTGTCCTGTATTTTGTGACTGGTTTTATTACACGCATGAATTATATAATATAATTAAAGCATGATGTTGAGGCCAGGTGCCTTTGGGCAGCAGCTGCAGTGTTTGGAAGTCATCAGAAAGAATGCTAATGATAACAGGGCAAGAGCAATTATGATAATTTCCCCAGCTCTTTAATAAACAGCTAATTATAGTACTGGAGCAACACATATTCACATAGGCATATTCCCACCGAGTTCCAGCCACCTGAGGGCCAGTCAGCGTGTCCCGTCCACTGGATGGAAGTTCCATTTGTCCATCCTACTGACAAGACATTCCTCAGTTTTAATTTTTTTAATATTTATTTTAAAGAAAATATTTATTCAGTAAAAAGGAAGTTGGATAGCAGGCTTTACAAGTTCTCTTCTGTTCTATAAACAAACCATATAGTCATTAGGTTCAAGTCACCATCCTAGTCAGAATACCATTCCATTTATTAAACTTATCCAACTTTTTACCATGCAACATACAGGTTAGTTAATCAACTGTACACATTGCTTCAGTTTCTCCAACCACTCTTCTTTATTTTATTTATTTATTTACTAGGAATAAGGCTCGTTGTGGAAATAAATACAACGAGCTCTAGAAAGAGGCTCTGGGAGAGTGCCAAGGCCTTGGGCACTTAGCGTCCATGTGCTGTGGCGACCTCAACAGGGTATAATGACACAGAGTCCACCATTTTCTTTGAGAAATCGTTCTATTTTTTCAAAGCACAGTAACAATGCCATTGCAAGACTGAAGATGAACCCAACAAAACCAAACCCCAGGAATGAAACAAAAAACCCTCGCCTCAATAAGAACATCAACCATTCACAGAGTTAAGAACAAACAGTGCTGAATTAACTTAGTGACAGTTCAGAACCACAATTTGAAAGCATACAAATGTTAACTAGTATATATGAGAAACCTTAATCTGCAAGTTACAGAATACCAGACAGCATATCTGAGAAGTAATTCTAGAAGCCGTTTCCCAGTATTCTTCACTCTACTAATCTCTGCAAACATCTATAAAGTTTGTGTCAGCAGGTCCACACATCCAAAAATCATGTTTTAGTATTTTATTAATTTCAGTTAATTAATGAGGGGTTAGATGCTACTGACAAAACATTTTGATCATATTCTCTTTACTGGTGAGATTTACTGAAAAATTAAGACTTTTCAGTGCTGTTATCCACAACACGGGTTCAGTGACTGACTCCAAACCCCAAATCCATAGCTTTACTCATTTTCCTCCTGATTCTGTCTAAACCTAATAAGGGATCATATAGCTTAGAAAACAGCTTTCTCTGGCTATTGTTCATTTCCCAAAACCTGTCATTTGTTTTCTTATGTCTCCTTTTCTCTGTCTTAAATAGCCACTATAAGCATCGATATGAGAGGGACAGGGCAGGTCCTAAAAGGATGGTCGCATTCTTTCATGAGTTGCAGGATTCCAGGGATGCCCCCCTGATTTGTTCTGCAGTAGGAGAAGGATCTGTGGTCCCTGTCCCGGACAGAACCTCTCTGGGGCACATAACTGTCATTATCGGCAAGCAGGATGTGTGATATTGGAATGGGTGAAACGGAAAAAAGAGAGAAAATCTGTTATGAGATTTTTGCCTCCAGTTTAATATTTTTATTTCTTTATTTATGTGCCAGCTCTCCAGAGTGTTAGTCCAACACTCTGACCACTACGCCCTACAGGGTCTCTAGTTTTTTTTGCATCTGAATTCATTTCGCACTCAGAGCCTGTGAGACCCGCAGGAAAACATCCATGGGCACAACTTGCCTTGATCCATACAGGAAACTTGGGAGGTCCAGATTAGGGAAGTTAAACTGGCCATTTTCAAGGACAACCTCCTGGTTTCTGTTGGGGTTAGCTGGTATAGTTAGTCCAGTAACAACTGACTAGTTAGCAGAGTGAACGTCCAACCAGGGTAACAAAGCTTGAAGTGCCACACAGAGCCACATTTTCAGTTTAACAGACTAATACTATCTTTATTCTAGAACTACAATCTGGATAGAAAAGATGAGAGATAGGATAGTATTCTAGTCTAACGAACTAAGGATGAACTCAGATGGTGAGAGGCCATCTGAGTCATGGTGCCAAGATGGGGACAGCGTGTCCTCCTTCTTAGTGCATGCAGGAGGAAGAGGAGAGAAGTTCTGGGGAGAGAATGAATGAATGGGAGGAAGGAAGTTGTTCCCTGAGATCTCCATTCTACATATCAAAGGGATAGTGACAGGAGAGTAAACACAGGAAGGAAAGGTCAGTGTGACTATCTAGCTATCTGTTTCTCTTGTCCTAGAATCTGGAGGCTGCGGCAGGGGATGGTGCCTTCACTTCCAACAGCCACAACCTCTTTCCCAACAGCTCCTCTATAGGGCGGTGGTGGTGGTGGGGAGTGAGGTACTGAAATAGGACAATTCAGCACCATGACATGACATGACATGCTATGGTTTTTGCAGTAGAATCTTGCAGCAATCCTAGAATGTCCCACAACATGGTGATATCACTTCTGATTTAGGGTTGCCAGTTCCATGTTGGGAAATACTTGGAGATTTTAGGGGTGAAGCCTGAGAGGGATGGGGTTTGGGGAGGGACTGAATTCAATACTGTAGAGTTCACCTTCTAAAGTGGCCATTTTCTCCAAGAGAGCTGATCTCGGTCACCTGGGGATTCGTTGTAATCCCAGGGAACTCCAGCTACCACCTGGGGGCTGACAACCCTAATTCCGATCACACAGTTGGAAATGACATCACAGGACACCGTGTGGCTGAGTCTCCCTCCCTCCCTCCCTCCCCAGTTTCCTGAGGGTTGTCAGGACTGCTTCCTGGATCCCAAGTCTGGCTGCACAATTAATGTCCACCTCCAACCGTAGTGGCCGGAATCTTCCCCTCTAAAGCCTCAGGTTAAGTTCCTCATGTCACCATTTCTCTTTCCCCGATTATCACCTTCCCTCCCTGGTCTGCTTTCGAAAGCTTGGGTGCTGCTTTTCCACCTTCAGTGAATTTCCTACTTTCTTCCCCAGACTCCTATGGAGAGACATATTTATGCAGCAGCTGAATGGATCCAGCTCTTCCCTTCTGTTGTCCACAGAAGTTTCTCGGTCTGGAATGAATCTGATGTAGCAAAAACACTGAATGTTCCTGAACTGAATTTCATTTACATACCAGGAGCCTTGGTCTGCTTGCACAATTCATTTTCCCCCTTCACACAAGCAATTTTTTTAAAAAAATTATTTTACCATTTAAGGGGATACAAAATGAAAACACAAAAGCAATTCTGACCATTCTTAGACACTCATAATTGCATGGAAACTGGGCATTCATGACTACGGCCCACACCAACTGCCACAGCATTGGGCAGCTGGAAGAATGCCACCATGGCGACAGGGACTGCCGTGAGCCATTGCTGTGATTGTCTGCTTCACGAGCTAACATTGCCCATATGAATAAATGCTCAGGAAAAGATGGGTGGCTAGTATGGAATTAAAAGGATCACGTGTGGTAAAATGACCCCTTCCCCCCCCCCAGCCCTTGTTTTTACCACCTTGTTTTTACCACAGAGGGATTTACTCGGCTGACCCAGGTCTCAAGCCACTAGGCCACCACAGGAGTTCACTTCTCAGCATCATCCCATTCATTCGTTTTCACAAATAGAATTTACTGGTTGCTGCTCCCTGCAGGCCACTAATAGAACTGCAATCTGATAGCCTACAGCCAGACTTTCTGCAAAGAAAATCAGAATCCCCTCCTTAATACTGCCAATGTGGAGGTGGGGGGAAATTTTGGAAAATCTCACTGGGCACAGATGGTACCAACTATGCAGGTCTCTTTCTGCTTATCCTTTGATAAACATGAGCCAAAGCATTGTTGTTGTTGTTGTTCAGTCGCACAGTCGAGTCCGACTCTTCGCGACCCCATGGATCATCTCCCGCCAGGCCCTCCTGTCTTCCGCCGTCCTCTGAAGTTGGCTCAATTTCATGTTCGTTGCATCGATGACACTGTCTAACCATCTCATCCTTTGCCATCCCCGTCTTCTTTGACCTTCAATCTTTCCCAGCATCAGGGTCTTCTCCAGGGAGTGCTCCCTTCTCATTGGGTGGCCAAAGTATTTGAGCTTCAGTTTCATTATCTGGCCTTCCAGGGAACAGTCAGGGTTGATTTCTTTTAGGATTGACTGATTTGATCTTTTTGCAGTCCAAGGGACTCTCAAGAGTCTTCTCCAGCACCATAGTTCAAAAGAATCTATTCTTCGGCGCTCGGCCTTCCTTATAGTCCAGCTCTCGCAGCCATACATGACTACTGGGAATACCATTGCTTTGACCATGCGGACTTTTGTTGGCAGGGTGATGTCTCTACTTTTTATCATGCTGTTTAGGTTCGCATACATTGCCAAAGCATACATTGTAGCATTGGACACAATGACCAAATGACTCCAATTGCAGAAAATGAACTTTTTATCTTAAAGAATATAAGCAATCAATGGATAAAATTAGTAAAAGCATATAGCTTAGGGGTGTCAAATTCATTTGTTATGAGGGCCGGATCTAACATAAATGAGACTTTGTTGGGCCGGGCCATGTGTGTCATCAAATGGAATGCCAGGTAGCGGAGATATAAACTTTACAAAGGACACAAACACAAAGGTTTTTTTTTTTACATAAAATAAAAACATGCTTAAAACATTAGCACTCTTGCAATATTTTGTTTATTGAACAGTGTTTGATAACTGACACCTCTAGTTCTAAATTATTGCATTAAAATGTCTGTGCAGTTGCAATCTTGAGTATGCTGTTCAGATGTTTATCTGTAAGCTGCAAACCTATGATGACGCAGCAGCAGAACTGGAAGAAGCAGCAGAAGGCAGCCAGTTCCACTGTGGGCCTGGTAGAAGCCCTCCGGGGGCCTGATCCAGCCCCCGGGCCGCATGGTTGACACCCTTGATATAGCTGAACACCAAAGTACAAACCTCTGAGCATGGAAAAATCAGACAGGTATAAGTACAATCCTCTGTCCCTAGGTCTAAAACTGATTTCTATGCTGTTAGAGAGTAGATTTGTGCATTTCTTTCATTATTAGCTACAACAATTATGAAAATGGGTGTTTTATAATTATTATAATGAAATTAAACAAATGCCCCATCTAAATAGCCTATCATGGGGGGGAAATCCTACTATTTTCTTTAGCTTTGTTCTGCTTCAGCTGGTTTCACTTTGACAAGGCAGCCAGTATCTTCCCAGTAAGGGCATAAGTTGTGTTCTTTGGGCGGGGAGGGGGGGGGGAGGCTCTGAGGCTGCTGCAGCCACTGAAATCTGGCAGTGTGAAGTGCTGCAGTCCCTCTGAGCTTTGTCCAGTTTGAATGGAAGACCATGAGGATACAGACCTAATAAGTGTGTGTGTGTGGGGGGGATGTTTCCATAGAAACAGGTTCCATGGGCCTACCAGTGAGCAGACGTTGATCTTCCATCTATAAGGTGTTGTTTGGGGAAGGAAGGCTGAGGGAAGCCTCCTGTAAGGAACTGGGGGGAGGGGTTGCTGGGAATGTGTGAATTGCTCTCTTCTTCGGTGCTGATCACGTCAGCCTGTTCTGCATGACAAAAGGGGAGCCATTACCTGGCAACACTGTTCCTTGTGTGCCTCAGTGGCTGGGAATGTCTCCCACCCACAGCCATCAGGACTGGAAGGGAGGCCCAGCAGTAGTGTGGCCAGGACCCCCTGGGGCACAAGGGATCCCCTGGTTTCCAGTGCTCTGCCCTGGTACTGACCAGCTGGCTGGCGGGGAAGAGTTAATGCCCCAAGGGCTCTTTTTGTAGCAGGTACTCATTTGCATATTAAGCGACACACCCCTAATTTAGCAAATCCTCCAAGAGCTTTCAGTAGCTCCTGTAAGAAGAGCTCTGTAAGCTCTTGGAGGATTGGCTACATTAGGGGTGTGTGGCCTAATATGCAAAGGAGTTCCTGCTACAAAAAGAGCAAACACCATGTGCCTTTGTCACCCAGAAGTGACGTAGGCATGTCAATGATATTGGGGGGGGGGGGACAATAGTGTGTTTTTTGGGTAAACTCTATGGTAGAATTAGCTTCAAACCATAGAGTTTTGCCCCAAAACCAGAGTGTTGCCCCCAACATCCCTGATGTGCCTACGTCACCCAGCAGCATGCTTCTTCCCTCCCCTCTCCTGGAGCATCCCAGTAAGTCCCCCACCAGCTTGTCTTTTGGGCATGGCAACCCTACCCAACAGCCAGGATTGCCAGATCCTTCCTGGCAACTGGGGGGAGAGGGGACTTACTGGGAGCAGCAGGGAGGCCCATCGAACGTATAGTGACATATCTATGCCACTGCTCACATGACCCAGAAGTGATGTCATCACATTCAGGACATTTGGGCGATGCTCTGGTATTTGAGCAAAAACTCTATGGTAAATTTGGCTTCTACCATAGAGTTTTTGCCCAAATACTAGAGCGTCACCCCAACATCCTGGATATGATGATGTCACTTCCTTTTCACATGGACACATTGCTGCACATTGGAAGATCCCCTTCTTTTGGGGGGTAAGTCCCCCCCACTGGCCAGCTGATTGGCAGCAGGGAGGTGGGGCTTGTCATTGAGGGACCCTCACTTCCACTGGGAGATCTGGTAACCCTACCAGGATCCCTCAGGAGAAGGGAGGAGGTTAGTGTCTGTGGGTCTGTCTGGTGTTTTAGATGCTGTACTACTAAACAAGGAGGAGAGACACCAAAGTGTCAGATGGAGGCGGCCATGGCAGGGGACAGTTGGCTGAGCATTTGGTGGGTGCAACATACAACTGTCAACTCTGGGTTGGGAAATACCTGGAGATTTGGGGGCTGGAAGCACGGAGAGAGGGGAAGAGAAACCAAACCAAGCAAACAAAAACTTCCAAAGGAAGTTTAGAAAACTAGTAAAGGGCCAAAAGTTAAAAAAAATCAATAGGTATAGACAAAAGTACATGTGTTTATTTAAAAACACATAAAAACCTTGTAGGGACCCAAATAAAGCCTCATAAAGTGACAAATGCACAATGAACCATATATGAGCTGATGTGTTTCAGCCCACAAGACCCTTCTCAGAGGTCAAATAGTACGGAATACAACATACAACAAAGCCCCTGTCAGACACTTGTAAGGCAGTAAACAATTGATATCGGACCAAAAATGGAATGGTCCAATCTGGAACTGAATGACAAAATAAAATTGTTTTGTGGAGCCACAAATGTACATTGACACTACATTTGGCCCCCTACAAGGTTTTATATGTTTTTTTTAAAAAAATAAAACATGTGTACTTTTGTCTATATCTATTGATATTTCTAACTTTTGGCCCTTTACACTTTCCACCCTACAGCTGCCAGATGACCTGGAGGGGGGGCCAAACCAGCCGTGTTGCTGGCCGCTTCAGGGTCTGCTGTGGCAACCGCAGCCTCAGTGAAGGTGACGGGAGTGGGGGGGGCCTTGCCTGTGTGGCGGGTGAGGAGGGTAAGTGGCAATCTTAGGGACCCCATGTAGGTGGAAAGATAGCACAGAAATGCTTTAAGTAATGTGGCCAAGTTGTTTGCCTAGGGTGCCCAAAATCCTTGGGCCTGCTCTGCAGCAGCACCAGGTCCATAGCGAAGGTGGGGCCTCCTGGGGCCCAGCTCCCCAACTCCCTGCCAAGGGCCCCCAACTTCCTATCTAGCCCAGGCCCCCTGACTGGAGGACTCCCCAAGCCACCACCAAGCTGGTGGTGGCAGCGGCACAGGGCTCATAGGTGAGGAAGCGTTGTGAGGTAGGTAGGTAGGCCGGCTGACCGGCAGGTGAGGTGGGGCCAGCGGGAACTTTTGGTGGTGCTCAGAAGCTGGCAGGGCCAGGCCAGGATGCCTCTTCCTCCTCCTCCTCTGTCTCCCTCCTGTGCCTCCTCTTCTCCGCCTCTTCTCCCTGTGCCTGAGTGCCCAGCTGGAGTGCCAGCAGAGGCCAGCTCCATGGTGCTGGGCTTCCAGGGCTTAAAAAACCACCCTTCTATTTTAACTTCAGTGCCCCCTGACTTATTTAAAGCCCCACCCACTTAAGAAATCCTGGCTATGGGTCCAAGCAGCACTAGGTGTCTCTGCATTTTGTGAGTGGCTCTTTCTCCTCGGGCCCTGGAGCACAGGTGAGCCACAGGCCCTCACAGGGAGCTGGCAGGAGCTGCACATCGATTGCTTCTGGAAGGGGGCCTTAGTCCCCAGTGGGCAGCCGACTCCAGCAGCTCCCCTGATGGTAAGATGGATAGTGGCAGTACTAGAGCAGGGAGGACGGGTGACAGGGGTGGGAAATCCCTGGAGATTTGGGGGTGCAGCCTGGGGACGCTGGGATTTGGGGAGTGATATCGTCAGGGTTTAATGCCACAGAGCCCACCCTCCAGAGCAGCCATTGTCTCCAGGGGAACAGATCCTTGTACTCCCCCAGCCCTGGAGGGTGGAGGCAGCCTCCTCCTTTCCCGCACTCCTGGCATGGTGGCTTCTCGGTCATACTTTTGAAATTATCTGGCTGAGAGCTTTTTAAAAAATTGACACGGAATGATCTTTCTCATAACTGTGTGGCAGTGGAAATTTATTTCATTGGAGGGAGATAATCAGAAATGGGT
>NW_015177061.1:110328-128860 GCF_001447785.1 Gekko japonicus
CCCTACCTCCCCCTTCCCTCAGCTGCTCCCTGAGACCTCTGCAGAAGACGGATGCTGGAAGTTGCAGGACCAGCCGTGGGGAACAAGCTGCACGGTGGGGCGAGGAAACAAAGCCCCTCACTCACTCTTGCACTGTGGGAGCATTGCCATTTGTTGAGATACTGATGTACTCCACTTTTCTCCCCAAAGAAACGTCATGAGGCCAACAAAGAGATGGAGTCCAGGAGCACCTGAAAGACTAGCAGCATTTGTGGCAGGGGAGGAGCTTTCGTGAGT
The DNA here is from genome assembly GCF_001447785.1 of Gekko japonicus. Lineage (NCBI taxonomy): Eukaryota > Metazoa > Chordata > Lepidosauria > Squamata > Gekkonidae > Gekko > Gekko japonicus. Next base: position 110,605 of record NW_015177061.1, read on the forward strand.
CATGGCCCACTTCTTCAGATACAGCTAGAATGGGAGTCCATCTGTTACCCCAAATGCTATGTGTTGCCCTAAGGTGGGCTTGTCTCCTATTTGAGTTGGGGGAATTAGCAATGGAGACAAAGGCTTGTGAGAGGGGAGTAACAAGCGACATGGGCTACCAGGGTTTACGGGGATCTTTCCCTTAGAGAACGCTCAGAAATAACCAGTCCAAGGTACAAATAGAAATGGCTTTTATTTGATAGACAATAGGAATACTAAAATACAAAAAGCACACATGATACTACACACAGACAAAACCACTTGAGAAACAAAGGGTGTGTGCACGCACACACGCAGGAAATATAGGCAGGGATGTGGTGAAAGCTACCTGTCCTGAAGACCAGGGATCCATGGAGCAGTGAAAGATGGAAGCAACACAGACATATCTGGGGGTGTGATGCAGAGTGGGTGCCCAAGACATACACAGCAATGGTGCTGAGGCTGCCTAGTTATAACAAAAATGGGATCCTGAGGGCATGCTATGTGACTACCCCTTGGAACAAAGCATTGATGTGTTTAACTCAAAGTACAGCAATGTGTTGGGGAAATTATGAATGGGGTTCCCAGGAACTACAAACCATTTGGAGGAACTCCTGATATTATGCCTGAATGCAGCTAATGGCTGTCTGATACCTTATGTCTGATGTAGACAGAAGCTGTTAATGTCTCCTGTTACAATGTTAACAAAAACAAAGATGTTAATGTTTCACTGACAAGCCTTGATTGTGGGAGAGGAGGGCTACCAGGTGGTGTGAATGGCCCATTAATTAGGCAGGAAAGATATGGCAGGTGCGCTGAGGTTATATCAGGATGGAGATCTCCTTTCCTGAGGATTCCATTGTGGAGATAAGGTATCTCTTTCTTTTAGATGGGGGGAAATCATTAGCAAGTAGATGCCTTAGAGTTACCTCCCTCAAGGTAGCATGTCTAGGCTTGTCCTTTGGCCAGGGACTATTTTGCTTGGTCCTGCTCCATCTTGGCTTTAGTGTGTGTAACCCGACTTCATCCTGACTCTGCTCCTAGGCCAGGCTGTGTAGTACACATACACACAGAGGGAATCCTGAGTGTGAAATACGATGAGGGGCATCCTCTATAAAATGTCTTTCTGCAGGGTTGATCTGGAGGTTAACACATCTGTCCTATATATTGGAAAGTGATTTCAGGTGCCAAATGACATTATCAGGCAAATGACAATAGCAAGTGTGATTGGATTAGGTGTGATATGCAGAGAGGTAGTAGGCATGGAGAAATCAACATTGGTAATGAGACAGTGTTAGCCAAATTGCTCTATTATTTAATAAAGATGGGGAATTATAATTATTAATATGCAATTGGCTTATCTTTAGGATCTGACCTATGTATACCAGAGTTAGAATTCCCAAGAAACCAGGAACAGACACAGAAACTTGGGTGGCTAAAATAATGATTTCTTTACTAAACATTCTCAAGCATACAAACAATATTCAAACACTCACACACACAATATAGAACTATAAGGAAGCAGAGGTGATTGATAGGTTATGTTGTTGTTGTTCAGTTGCACAGTCAAGTCCGACTCTTCAGAACTCCATGGACCAGCTCCCGCCAGGCCCTCCTGTCTTCCACCATCCTCTGAAGTTGGCTCAATTTCATGTTCGGTTATAGAAGGGTTGTTGGCTCAATTTCATGATAGGTTATAGAGGGGTGATATAACCTGTCCAGATGTGCACGGGTCCATGAAGAAAGGATTGTGGCCTAAACTCCAGAGAGTTCAGGGGTGGACTGCCATTTTGGATTATGGCAGGAATCATACGGTCTGAGGCCATGTTTACGCTGGGATATACCCATTGGAAGACAATGCAGACCAATGGGCGGTCCTGGGGGCTGGTCTCAGGTGAGAACAATAGATTACCTGGACCCATGATGAGTCCCAGGGGTGTGTGGCATCAGGATGGGCAAGGCCTAGATGTGACCAATGGGCTTCCAGAGAGGCAGGGTCTGGATTTAACAATAGAAGCCAGGTGCTGGGTGGCTAGTTGAATGGATTATCTGACCACTAATGGTCCTGGCCAGGGTAAACAAAAGGTGGGAGACACCCCTGATTAGCGTCAGGAAGGATCGTTAATAATTTGAATGCTTGATTGGTTTATCCTGGTATCTTGAGGGACAGAGTAGAAAATACAAGTATTCAGACAAAGAATTAAATAGGCTTTAGAAATGTAGATACTTTACCTGCTAGAACTAATTGTTATTCCATAAACATAATCTCTGCTGGGGGGAGGGGGAAGACTGGAAGCTTGCTCTGGGGTTGCCTGTCACCTGAAAATGGAAACCCCTTTTTCAGAGCTGTGGCTAGCTCTGTGTTTCAGAACCAAGAGTGCCTTCCTTGGCCTGAGTTTTGTGAGTCTCTGGGTCAGGTTAGAAGTGGGGTGCCCTTGCTATTGGGGCTACCCAAGAGTAAAAGGCAGCACCACTGGCAACAACAGGAAACCTAAGTCTCGATTCAGTCCAGGTGCACTGGAACATTATTAGTTGTAATTCAGCTGTCTCTCTTTCTAATCACTAATCTGAATTGATTAGTGCAATCAAATACACCCAATTGATTTTGGGAAGAGGAAAAAATGCCCTCTGGTCATCTCTCACTGGGTCTTGTAGCTGAGAGATTTTGGTGAGAGACTGTGAGTTCCTGTGTGCCTTTCCCATGTCCATTTTCAAATCATTTGTAAATGTCCAAATGACACACAGACACTGGGTCTGACCTAGAGAAATAATGATTGCCTGTCATGCTGTCTACGCAGTGCTCTCTCCAGAATGATGGAGTGTTTGGTATCTTGCTTGGGGTGTTTTGTTTCTTTCACATGTGTTAGCATTAATTATGGTTTATCAAAGGAGAGCTCAGGGCTTTCTGGAAGCTAGACAGCTCAGGGCTGAAGTGTTTCCCCACTTCTCCATTCTGATTGCAAGAGGTTCAAATGAAAACAACATGCTTTCCCAGAACCGAGTCATATTGTGCAACATCCATGCATGAACATGTATGGCAGGCTCTCGTTATGTTGTATGGGGGGGGGGGAGAATCTGTGGTAACAGCAGTGGCTGCGAAGCACACTGGAATGATGTAGCTGCAATCTGTGTTCTCCCAGGATAAGGAATATGGCAAAAGAACAACCTTTGAAATAAGTGATAACAATTCCAACACTGCTCCAACCTCCACTTGGCCTGCACCAACAGACACATGATAATTACCCTCTTTAGCACATGGACAAAAGCGGTTGTCTGCTTTATCCCTGCAGGTCATCCACCTCCCCCCCCCCCACATACACGCTCCACTGGACCACTCCACTTCACGCACAGGAAGCTGCCTTATACTGAATCAGACTCTTGGTCCAACAAGATCAGCATTGCCTACTCAGACTGGCAGCTGCTCTCCAGGGTCTCAGTTAGAGGCCTTTCACATCACCTAGACCGGGGGTGTTGAACTCATTTGTTACGAGGGCCGGATCTGACATAAATGAGACATGTGTCATAAAATGTAATGCCAGGTAGTGGAGATATAAACTTCATATAAAGGACACAAACACAAAGATTTTTTTCACTTAAAATAAAAACATGCTTTAAACATTAGCTCTGTAAGCTGAAAACCTACTCTCATGCTCAGAGTTGTGAGTCTAGGACCCAGGTTAAAGCATGTTAAAGCATGAAATGGCGGAGTGATGAAGAGAGTCTGGTGAAGCAAGCCACGATGCAGCAGCAGCAGCAGCAGCAGAACTGGAAGCAGGTGATGGCCAGTTCCACTACGGGCCTGATGGAAGCCCTCCGGGGGCCTTATCTGCCCCCCGGACTGCATGTTTGACATCCCTGCCCCAGAGCCTAGTCATTTTTCAGCCGAGATGCCGGGGATTGGACCTCCTGCAGAGGCTCTTCCACTGAGCCACAGCCCCTACACAGCCCAACTGCATAGGTCACCACACGGTCACCAGAGAGACTGTGAGTTCTTGTGTGCCTTTCCCATGTCCTTACTGGTGGTGCTCAGCTGGCCTGAGAGCAGGCCCGTGGGGCATTTCGGGGCCCTGCTATGCAAAAAAAACCCCCTTATTTCTGAGGAGACACCCCTGCTGCTGGCAAGGGCTAGGGTGAGAGTGCCGTGGCTTGCCCTCGGGCTTCCCTCTCCCTCCCACTGTGGAATTTGGGGGGGGGCATCATGGGACCTGGGAAAAGGCAACTCAGAAGGCATTTAAATGTCTTTTGAGTTCCCTTCCACAAGGCAAGAAAGCTTAGAAGGACAAATTAATTAATTTGCATGTTTCCCAAAGGCTCATGGGAAATGCATTTGAAAGACTCACCATGACCTAGGTGGTCTACAGCAGGACTGGGCTAGCAGAAAGGGCTAGAAACAGGCTTGGAGCCCCCCCTTTAAGATAGGCATTCAGATTAATTTAATTAACTGTAATTTAACTGCCCCTTCACAATTTAAATGCTCCCCAACAAAAAATCCTGGCTACAGGCCTGCCAGAGAGTTGTGGAGCTTGAGCCCCACTGGAGCAGGGTGGTGCAGAAGACCATCACGTTTTATCTCTTATCCATGGAAATTGGTAACCAGGGCTGCTGATGGGGGGAGGGGTACTGCAAGTAGAAAATTCCCAGGACCCAAGTCAGCTTGAGGTCCCAGTACAGCTAGAATCATCCTGCATTCAGCAAATGCATTTTGGCTTATTTAACTTTTAGTGCAGTTCTGCACTGCAGCCACTAGGGCCACATACAAGGCAGAACAGAACAAACAGGAGCTCTGATTTCCTAGCTTGGTGCTGTTTCCTACTGTTTTTATAAGTGATTCTATTTGTTTTAGAAAGCTCTCCATGGCTGCAAACTTTTTAAACTATGAGGCTGAAGCAAATGCATGCCCACAAGAGGCTGTCAAGCCCATCAGCCAACCTGATATGCCTCCATTTCTCCCGCTATCTAATTCTTCTGTGTTTGCCCCCCGCCATTGCTTTCCAGCCTCATTTCTACTCATCCCTAACCTGGCTAGGGAGCTAAAATATACTTAAAAGTAGAACACAAAAATCTCTCTTCATATTATGACTAGGAGGCGTTGTGTGTGTCAAATTAATAGTTCCCAAGGATCTGTCAGAGTAGTGAAAGGGTGATTCCCCCACTCCATACACACACAAACATGCATACACACACACCAGAGGTCATTTCGGGGGGGAACGCGGGGGATCGCAGTCCCCCCGGGTGAGGTACGGGGGCGGGGCACATGACGAAGCCCCGCCCCCTGCTTTCGGCCACCCCGCTTCCAGCCCTCATTCAGCCAGGAGGAGGCAGGAGAAGAGGGAGGGTTAGTTGCTTCCTCCCTGCCTCTCCCCACCCTTGCCTGCCTGGGGCCAGGGAGGGCCTTCGCAGGGCTTCCTTGCACTCCCTCCAGCTTTGCATGTCTACCGCCGGGCCCCTCATTGTCAGCTAGCTGCCATTGTCATTCCGGTTCCTGTGTAGTATCCTTCACCCCCTCCCTCTCATTCCTTGTTTGCTTGAGTTATGTTATGTAGTCCGCGGAACTCGCCAAGGTCGTGCAGCTGGTTGTAGGAGGAGAGCTTCGCCTAGAATGTTTTTGGTATCTCGCATGTGAACTGAACCTGTGTTGACATTATAGAACTGTTGCGTTCCCATGCAATGGGCGCGAATTGTATGTGCTATTCCCGCCAGCGGGAACTGGGCTCATTGGTCCTTACCTGGTTCAAATGTCTATATTATGCCTTCCCTGGTTACCTGTAGTTATTCCTAACAATGTCCTGTTCTGGTTAAACCAACGCTTTGAAATAAACCTTGCTTTGCTTTTCAACGTGGAGTTATTTTGAATGCTTGGGATCCTACACTCATGGGGCTCGGCAGTGGAGCTGCAAGTCCGCCGGCGGCGGCCGGGACCATTGGGGGACGGGGTGTGTGGCCTTATGACACACTTCTGGTGATGTCAGGGGGTGTGGCCTTATGACACACTTCCGGTGATGTCAGGGGGTGTGGCCTTATGACACACTTCCAGTGATGTCAGGGGGTGTGGCATATGCTAATGAGTTATGCTAATGAGTTCCCCTAGCTCTTTTTCTATGAAACAACCCCTGACACACACACATACTTTACTTGCATTGTGATCTGTGTTAATGTGTACAAGAGGCTGCAGCTGTGGAATAGTGGATGCCTTAGTTTCAGTTTATATCAAAGCACTGTAGTTTAAACATGTGACTATAATTTGTATTTGAAGAGGTTTTAAACTACATCTGGTTTTAGACTAAATTAAAGTACGAGTGAAATTAGAGATTCGCAGTCAGAACTAGAAGTGTATCCTATATTGATAGACATATATGTGTGTGTGTGAATACACAACCACAACATTAGACACAAGGCCAAAGAAAGAAATATATTTATTTATTTATTTAGACAATTTTACCCCGCCCTCCCCGCAAGCAGGTTCAGGGCGGCTTACAAGGGGCATGCACCTATACATAAAAACACATAAAACAGTAAAATCATGGATAATAACAACAATAACAATAATAAAGTGCTTTTTTGTGTAAACAAGATGGTCTTGAGTGGTTTTGATGGCATCTTCAAATCCTCCCCATTGGGGTGACACTGTCCGGCAGATGGTTCTAGCCAATTCCACGTTGTCCATGCCACACAATTTGTGGCGGAACTTCCAAGGGCGATTCCTATTTCCCGATGGTATTGCCACCATTGGTGGTGGTGGCAGCGGCGGCCCCTATGCAAAAGCCTGGCGGAAGAGCTTCATCTTGCAGGCCCTGCGGAACTGCATAAGGTCCCGCAGGGCCCTGATCTCCTCCGGGAGCTCGTTCCACCAGGTGAGAATGATCTAGCCCTGGTAGCAGCAAGCTTTACCTCCCAGGGGCCTGTGATCACCAGTCGATGTTGGGTCCCCGACCGAAGTGCTCTTGGGGGTATATGTGGGGAAAGGCGGTCCCTCAGGTAAGTCAGACCCTGGCCATGTAGGGCTTTAAAGGTAAGTACCAGTACTTTGAAGTGGACACGGTATGCTATTGGCAGCCAGTGCAGCGCTTTCAACCCAGGCCAGATGTGCTCCCACTTGGGGAGGCCCATCACCAGCTTGGCCGCCGCATTCTGCACTAGCTGCAGTTTCTGGATCTGTGCCAAAGGCAGCCCCTTGTAGAGAGCGTTACAGTAGTCTAGCCTTGAGGTGACCTCAGATGGTAAAATGCAGATCTGGCAGTGGCTGCCACCTGGGCCTCCATAGTTAAGGAGGGATCCAGGAGCACTCCCAAACTCCTAACCTCCGATGCTGGCACCAAAGGCACCCCATCGAAATATTCAAAGAAACACACTATGCAAGCTATGTAGATGATATGAAGAGTTCTCGGGACTCATACGAAGAGAACAAGGGAGTTTTCAGAAACTTTAATAAATAGGAGGGCATTTTTGGCAGGAACCGTTTGGCTGAAAAGAGGTGAGGAAAGCTGCCCCTACTTCTTTTACACAATTATGAATGCTTACATAGGTATATAAATACAGAGGTTTATGAATTATTAGATGATACGGAGTAAAAAAAAAACCCTTTAACATTCTGATCCCTTTTCCTTGAAGGTTTCCTATCTAATGAACAATTTCTACTCTATTCACAGTACTGGAAAGCCAAGTGATCTGTTTTATGATATTTGTGTTGGATCCAGCTCAGGGGGGTGTCCGGTCCCCCACAGCTATTAATCCAATACACGTTTAGGCAAAGTAGTATTTTATTAAAGCCATGATAGAGCAGGAACAAGTTCACTGTCCAGAATGCCTGGGCCAGGGTGGGCAAGGAATAATGTAAGACATTCAAACAGGGTAATAACCAATAATCTCCATTCCCGCCGAGCAGGCAGACTCCAGGTTACGCGCTCAAAAGCCTGAGAAGCAACGGTCCTTAGAACCTAAACAATTACAGCTTCACACGGTGCAGTTCATTATACATTTGGCAAAGCAGCTCCCCCACACACCTGTTAACCTTGCAGATAAGCGTTGCCTAGCGTTTACAGACAGGAATGCATGAGACAAGATCATACACAGGGATGCCAGGGCAGAAGGGGGGGGGGAACCAACTGCCTCCCAGTCTTCTATGGCAGCTAGCTGACAGGGGGGTATCTGGGAGCCCCGGACAACAGGCAGGCGGCAGGGCAGAGCGGGCAGAACTGGCACTGGGGAGGGATCCCTGTGAAATGCAGGGGAGGCAGCTGGTGATGTTGTGAGCTTGATGGCAGGCAGCTTTGGCGGCAGGGACTGTGCTTGACTGCTGCGACCACTCATGCGTTGAACCTCCGAAGTCCTCATCTCACCACCATACGGTTGCTAATTCTGTGCTGGGAAATTCCTGGAGATTTGGGGGTGAAGCCTGGGGAGGGTGAGGTTTGGAGAAGGGTGAGGCCCCTCAGTGAGGTACAATGTGCCAAAGCCACCCTCCAAAGCAGCCATTTTCTCTAGCGGAACTGATCCCTGTAGTCTGGAAATCGGTTGTAGTTTCTGGAGATCTCCAGGCCGCACCTGGAGGTTGGCAACCCTACCACTAGCCATCTTGACACCCCCCCCCCGCTGTTCAAAAACTTTGTAGTAAGAAGAAAGGTTGCTAGCTGTTCAGCTGAACGGCCTAGTACCATAGCTAAGAATAGAGCAATTACAACTTCTCTAAATCCTTTAGTATAGTTACAAAATGAGAAAATTCAGTATTGTTAATTTCTTGGATTCCATCTTTCTTCCATCTGCTCAGAAATGCATCTTTCTGTACTTAGGAATGCCAGAGCCCCTGGTGGGGGTGGGAGTCTCCCACTGCCCGGCCTACCTTTCTGTTGCAGATCAGCTGATCGGAAAGGGGAGGCAGGAACACCTGCTATTTCAGCAATGTGCCCACATGATTCAGCATGACCCGGAAGTGATGTAAGCATACCAGGGTGACGCTCTGGTTTTGGGGCAAAAACTCTATGGTAGAAGCTAATTGTACCATAGAGTTTTTGCCCCAAAACCAGAGCGTCACCCTGACATTCCTGATGTGCCTATGTCACTTCTGGGTCACATTGGAAGTCACGTGGGCACGTTGCTGAAACATGAAAAGAAACTTTCAGTTCCTATTAAGCCCCACCCCCATCCCCTGCCGGCTGCCCAGAGGGACCTGGCAACCCTCTCTGTACAACAGAGGCAGAACTAGAGGGCGGATTTCCATGACAAATAATCAGCAGGAGGGGGGTTATGGCTGCAGTCCCACTGGCTGAGCTCCTCTGCTTGGTTGTGGCGGAGGGACTGGTGGCCCCTCAGAGTTCCCTGAAGCACCGACTCTGTTCACAACACTCCTCCCCTCTCTGACAGCGAACTCCCTCTCTGCCTAACTGCCTGCTGCCAAGTAAAAAGAGCTGTGGGTGAGCTGCAGGTATCTATCCCTTCTGCTCTTATAGAGCAGAATGGGAGCTCTCTTGTTGGCAGCCAGAGCTGCCTGTCAAGCTTTGCAGGGCCGCTATAGGTGTCTCCAGGGCTGCAGAAGTCCACCCCCCCGTTGCTTTGACAATTCATTGCGCCAGTGTGTCTGGCTCATGAGCTGCTGCCATGAACCTCACAAACCCTTGCAAAAAACATGGCGGTTCATGGGAGAGGCAACCTCAAGAACCAAGGCCTCACAAACTGCAAACTGGCCATGTTCATGATGAAATTAGGTTTGTTCCCATCCCTATGTGGGACCCTGCAGAGCTATTGCCAGTTTTGGTTAGGAACACTGACCTTGATGGTCCAACGGTTTGGTTTGGTATAAAGCTGCTTCATTTATTCAGTCATTCATTCACTCAAGCTGTCTACTCCTCCTGCTACCTTCTGAACACACAAGTGCCAGGTGTGGCCAGAGCTGATGAAGGAGCTGCTCTTCTTCCAGTGGAACAGTGTGCCAGCGAAGGAGTGTTCTCCATGATGTGGGACATCCTTAGTCAACACTAATAGCTGGCTCCTGAGCTGGTGGGACAGCTAGGCAACCTGCCATTGAATTCTTTGAGATGCTTGAGGATGGAGGAAGTGCCTCCCAAACGGCCTTCACCATCGCCACAGCCTGCATGGTGGCTCCACCCTTCCTGCTCTTGGATGGACACCTCTAGATATCCTCGCACCTTCAGAGATACTTGCATCCCCACCAGTTCCACTCACATTATGCTTTCCACTCATGAGCAAAGAGCCATGTTTTTTGCCAGCTGTTTGGAAGTAGCTTGAGCCTGTTCACTGGGTTGCTCTTCATCTATTCAAACCGTATATGACAGTGTACATGACCGCTCAACTTGAAAGGCACTTTTAACATAGGGAAGCAATTATCTTAGAACATTGTTGGGTGTTGTGAAGAGGTCTGGAGAGCTTGGAGGCTGGCACACTGCTTTGTGACTTGCAAACCCAGTCCTTCACTCCCCATACCCAAGGGCTAGCTAAGGGTCAGCAGGGGACAGAGAAGAAAAGGGGAAAAAAACCCTACATTGGAAATTAGAAAGGCTATTGTGTGGTATACTTCATAGTTCTGTATCAGAAGAGCCACAGAGTGAGCATTGCTGGAACAGGGGGAAACCCTACAGTCTGCCTAAACAGCAGCACTCAGTGGAGGATTCAAGGATCAGGGGATGGCACAGTGATAGGGCTGGGAGACACGGAGGAAGGAGATGTGTGTGTGTGTGTGTGGGGAAATTGTGCAGGCTTAGGAGGGTTGAAGTGTTCCCCTTGGGAATATGGATATCCCTTCCTTGTCCCAGCCTTGCTTGATTCATGTGTGGCAGAGAAGGCCACCCTGGAATGCCTTTCCCAAGCAGCTCCAACTTATGAATACTTTTATTTTCAAGACAGACAAACATATAACACAAACATAAATATATAAAATGGGGTACATCAATTCATATCATTTCCCCCTATTAAACTACCTCATACATTATCTAACTCTATATCTATTTTCCACCTTATACGTATAATATTTTGCAAATATATAAGTATACAATTTTTGTTTTCTACTGATTGGATCTTTGTCTAAGCATCTTCTTCAATTTGATGTATATAGGCCTGGGTCACACGGGCAGGAAAATGCGGGGGGAAGCGTCGCTGTTTGCCCCGGGGCAAAATAACGTGCTGTTGCGCCAGCAGACGTACCGTGGAGGTCCCGTGGAGGTCCCATGGAGGTCCCATGGTAGGGGGGAGGTGCCGAGCACACCACAATCCTGCGCTGCAGCAAAGAAGCGGCGCGGCACAGCAAACGGGTGTTTATTTTTTGGACACCAAAGTGTGTGCATGCCCTGTTGGGTGTTTGTGCACATCCCATGGACAGTTGAAAAAAACCCACCTTTATACGAGGGGGCATGGGCAGGCGCCAGAACTATCACCGGAAACGCGATCAGACGCCCGCCCTTGCCCCACAGTTACCGGAAACTAGTACCTACGAGGTACTAGTTTTTAACTGCGCATCTTCGGCGGGAAGCCTCGGGTTCGCCACGGGAGCTCTTCGCTTCCCAGATGTGGCGGTGAGATCGTGCCCGGAAAATCCGTCTATCTTCTGTCCCTCTAGCGTGGCTAATGCTCCGTGTGACCGCAGCCACAGTTATATATATAATTTTCTTCTGCTTTGGATTTTGTCTAAACACTTTACTATTTTTTTTTAATCCATCTCTAGGATCTTACTCAACTGTTAGTCTCAAAATCTCCCTCAGGAATTTTTAAAATCTTTTTATAGCTTTCATCCTCTTTTTCATTTTTTGATTTCTCCTCTTGAGTTTTGAAGTCTTAATTCTGTGTCTTTTTCCCTTGTAAGTTTAAAGATTATCTTCTGAGAGTAGCCATTTGTACTCTATTCTTGAAGTGGTTTGAAGTTCCATTGTTCTCTTTTCTCTCTCTGGAATGATGTATAAATCACTGCTTCTGTAGAAATTTTATTTCTCTTTGTAGGTGCACCATTCATTCTGTAGACTGTATCAGTTTGGTTGTAGGCTCCTTCTGTATTTTCTATACAGACACATCCTTGTTTCTCATCCTTCCATTGTATCGGGAGTTCCTCCATGTTGGTTGAAGTTCATTGTAGCAGTATATCCATTTTGTTTTCCATGCAATCAAAAAGTTCTTTGATTGCCACATTTACAGCAGTAATAATAACATTTTGCAACTCTTTTAAAGGAAGCTGTACTAACTTAATATCTACAGGTTTCAGTATAGCTGGAAATACAACCTCTGACACCTTTTGGGATCTATCTGTGCCTTCCATTTTTAAAGCAATATATTAAAAACAGAAAATCTCTAAAGTTATTTTTTTCAACAAAACTTTGCAGTCACACCACTTCTAATATTTATTTTAAAGAAGAAGAAGAAGAGAAGAAGAGATTGGATTTATACCCCGCCCTTCACTACCCAAAGGTGTCTCAGAGCGGCTTACAAAGTCCTTTCCCTTCCCCTCCCCACAACAGACACCCTGTGAGGTGGGTGGGGCTGAGAGAACTCTGACACAAACTGCTCTTTTTCAAGGACAGCTGTGCCAGAGCTTGCGACTGACCCAAGGTCACATCAGCAGGTGCAAGTGGAGGAGTGGGGAATCAAACCCGGTTCTCCCAGATTAGAATCCACACACTTAACCACTACACCAAACTGGCTCTAAAAAACCTAGCTGTTATAGTCACATACAGAGACAGTAACAACAGAAGTCAAAGTCTTATCAATTGTTTACATTACAGAAACACAGCAGTCAGAACAGAGTGAACTTTGTAGTTTCAGCAAACATACACATAAAATGTTATGAGAATGTTATATGTGACAAGTTCAGAGTGAGATCCAGATTCCTCTTTCTTCCTTTAAAGAGTAAAGTATTTATAATCAATTTATTATAAAATAGTCAATTATAGTCTTTATTAAAATGAAATTAATTTTAATCCTTTACCAGGTCTTCATGTAGTTCCAAGTGCTTTGCTTATAACTCCAAACAAAAGGGGAAGAAAATATATTCACTGGGGTTCAACGACCAATAAGACCAATTTTCCTTTGATTTTATATTCCACATAATGATATTACAGTCTCAGACAAAATCTCCTCTACTTTTAGCCCAGGAAGCAATTTAGAAAGTTACTTAGGTTCTTTTTCTAGCCGCTTGTAGGAGGAGGAGGGGGGGGTGAAAGGAAAGCTCTTCACCCCTCCATCCTTATCTTTTTTTTAAAAAAAAAAACTTTAAAGGGGTTTTAACGATGAGTAGTTAGATTTTCTGATGTTGTTGCTGTAAGCATACTCATGGTGTTGTTCTTCATCGCTAGTATGGATGAGGCTCCAGTTTCTTCCCCTTGCCCGGGCAGTCACAGCTGCATGCCTACGTCTAGTATGGGCGCTTTCAGACGGTTCCTGTGTCGGGGCAGTTCTCGGGCTCCCACCTGCTTGCTCACAAGGGGGGGGGGTCCAAGTCAAGCCCCTTGCAATGTGCCCCTCTACAGGGAGCTCATTGGAGTTCGGGAGCCCCCGAACCCCATTAAAAGAGCTGGTGATCTGGCCGTCACATGGGAGAGCGTCCCAGTGTGACCGTTTCTTGCTGCGCCAAAGCCCCACATCCTGCCACACCCCATTCCAAAGCCTTCATGCAATAAAAATGTTTCATTTGATTTCCTGCAACGTTGCCTTGAAGTTGGTGGAACTTTTAGCTTTTATGAGCCCGTGGGCAACTTTGGCATTTTCATAGGAGGTGAGGAGTGCCACCCCCAAATGGCTCCTGCAGGAGGTGGAGCCAGAAGTGATACCTCCCTTCTCACTTTGTAGATGGGGAATAAAAGGGAAGAAGTCAGAAAGAGAAGGGGGGATTTTTTTAAAAAAGGCCTGAAGGGGGAATAGAACTAGTAGCCCCCTGGGTGTCTACCTGGCCACCCTGAAGCGTGATTGGCCCTGTGGCTGTGATTGCTGTTGTAGAAAACCTTTTCATTTGAATTAGGACAGCCAATAGCAAGCCCTGCTGTACAATTGCCCTGCTCACTTTCTGAAAAGCTTGGCAGGTGCCAGGAAAATCACAGGCAGGCACCATGGAGCCCACTGACCCCACCTTTGGGAGCCATGTTTTCACTGTTATTCCCATTTCACAGTTGAGACACTGAAGATGCCAATGACTTGCACAAGAATGAGGAAGCACAAACCCATACAGAACAGCAGCAAGAGCAATCGCCATCTGTTTGGGGGAGAAAACAGCTGAGCAGAAACAGCTCTGGATGATGACTCAGCTTCTCTCTTTGACACGAAGCAAAGTGCTGTTGAATGGCAACCTCCCATTAGTGCCATCAGTGATGTTGATGTTGGAGTCAAACCTCTGGCCCTTGACTAAGCTGGTCTTTTTTGCTCTACTCCTGGCTGCTCATACCTGTTTCTGGCTTTTCAGAGGATCTTTGGTTGGAACGAGGGCGTTTCTTCTGACAACAGTTACCAGCAATGCAGCACCTGTTAGCCAACAGAAGGTTTTCCTTTTTGAAAAGTAACCTGCCCATGCTTGATTTTAATTGTTAATGGCTCGACACCAAAATGTAATTACTCCATAGTAATTGTGCTATAAATCACACACTCTTGTGCAAGGAGAAATCAGGCAATGTTACCCAGTTTTTGTGCTGTCCACCAGCTGCTCTAAGGGCATCTTCTACATCCCCCTTTCTCAGCCGGACAAAGGAAATGATTCATATTACAAGGATTATTGTCCTTTTAGACCCTCAGGTGGTATTATTGGGACTAGTTAATGCATATAGTCCCAGAGTCTGTATAAGGATGATTCTTGATATGATCACAGCTGCAAAACAGTTGCTAGCCCAAAAAAAGGAAAAGGAAAAGGAAAACTAGTAAACGTTGCACAATTTTGGATTGAAAAGGTCTGGGTATAGCAAGACTATCAAAATGGTCATAACTTGTTCAACTAAGAGATGGCCATATTTTAAAAGCACCTTTTCCTGTCAGTTGTAAATCCTTTTTTGAATTTTGGAGGAAGAAATTAGATATGATATTATACTTGTACAATTGTGCCTCACTTCGACATTAACTAGGATAACAGAAGTGAGTAAATAGTCAAGACTGGGTGTTAATTGTTACATCAACAAGCTTTAAATTTTGGATTTGTAATACTGTAATGATTGTTTATTTTTTGTTGTTATTGAGGGCAAGTTATTTCAAAGTGGAAAAATGTGATTTAACACTGTAATTTTCTTTCTTTTTAAAAAAGAGTAGATTTCTTTTAAAAAAGAGTAGATTTCAAGAAAGCAGGGAAGGAACCAGGGAATCTTCCTAATTAAATAAGAGATTTTTGCAGGAGAAACTGGTGACCAGGGAAGCACTGAGGATCACAATGGAAAATGGAGCTCGTAGTGTTAGGTCTAAAAAAACAAAAAACCACAAAAACTCCAAACATGCTGAGCCAGGTTGGCAGGGGCTGGTGGGTGCACTGCACCCATGCATTTGATACCGATAATTAATCTTGGCTTGCAGGGGTTCACCACATTCCACCTCCCCATGTTTTCCAGCCTTACACGCTTGAAGGACTGTGTCAGCTATGCTGCCATGGAGGTTGGGGAGTTCATTCTACCAGTATGTCTTGTTAACTGCTATTGCATTCCTTTCCCTGCTGTTCTGCTTTTGCCGAAACGCTTATCTCTACAGATGGGCAGGAGGAGCGTGTGTTGTCTAGAGCTCTTCTCTCTACCGTGAGAGACTCCTAATTCCCAGCTTTAGTCACCTAACGGTTTCCTAAGTTATCCCGCGCACGGGAAGGGACCTAATTGGCCCATGCCAGGGGGGAGTGCATACGAATACCCTATATCCCATTAGGCTCTATGGGTCGCCGCCATTCTTAACAGCGCCTATGTTACTGCATCTATAGCTTTGCAATAAAAGTATAACCGTTCCTGAATGTGTGTACTTCGTTGTCAGCTGTGGGTTCTGACAGACCGTGATTCAAAGAATTTCATATGTCCCTTAAAGTACAACCTCATGCAGAGTTACTCCAGTCTAAACCAAAGATGCTCCGAGTTTCGTGGCCAATGTGTTCAGTAGTCCACCATACTGTGTTTAAAGTTGCAACCACCTGTGAACCAAACACTCATTTTGTCTGCCTGCCCACCAACCACCTGAAATGGCTATCAAATAGCTCCTGCCAACCAACCCCAGAGGGTGGGGTGACCCTGAGGGGGGCAGAAAGAGGAAATGGCAGGCATATCCCAGGGAGTCTCCCTCGTGAGGGTCAGGGACACAGGCCTGGGAAGACAAGTTAGCTAACCAGCTACAGGGGAGGGCAGAAGAAAGACAGGAAGAAAACCTAGGGTGTTGTTAATACCACACGTGCAGTAGGTAGGGGGACGCCAGCCTCCAGGTGGGACCTGGGAAACCCCCAGAATTACAGCTCACCTCCACAGACACATCAGTTCCCCTGGAGAAAACGGCTGCTTTGGAGGGTGGACTCCATGACATTGCACCCTACTAAGGTTCTTGTCCTCCCCAGGCTCCACCCCCAAATCTCCAGGAGTTTCCCAACCTGGGTCTGGCAGCCCTGCCCCCCATCCCCCGCCGGAGGCCAGGAGAGACCTGGCAACCCTAGCAAGTAAACCAGGATGATTTGGATCCATTGGGCAAAGGCCTCGTCCCCTCTTCAAATGCTAGACGGAGAGCTAAATACCTGCTTTGTCATTTGTAATTTCAGGGACTCCTTCAGGTACTGCTCTGACCTGAATAAACAGCACCTTTGGATGTCTTCCATAAGGCAACTGGTCCCGACTGGAAAGAAGATTCTTCATTGCACAGATCCTACAAATAAATCAACCTCAAGGCTCGAGAAGAATTATTGTTGTTTGCTTCTAAATTTATGTTGGCTTCATTTGAATCTCACAAGCTCGTGCTGGCAAAGTCAGTCTTAACGGGGTTTCGCAAATATGCTCTAATACATTTTCTCCTCTGCCAGATGCCAGCAACATACACTGCCCATGGCAGAAAATTGTTCTGGTGCTGTTTCCCAGACCACGTTAACCTGGGAAGGGGGCCTGACTATATGCAGATGCAGTGATGAACAGATTTTAAAATTCTACTGAGAAAAGTGATATTTTGCAACTTATTTACATCATGGAAATTAAATTTGTGTATGTATACCTTGGTTTTGCCTAACAAAGACTGCTTCTGCTTGTTCAGGGGATACTCAAAGAGCTCCATCAGACACTGACCCCCCACCGCTTTCTCTCCAATGCCCCCCCCTTTGGGTTGGTTTCTGAGTTGTGACTAGCTCTACCTACCTTGTGACTAGCTCTACCATCTCTCACTTCCTTGACAGAAGGGATGATCCAGGGGTAGGATCTCTGGGACAAACAAGAGGCTCTAGTGGAGTCGCATCCAAGATGCTTTTGCTTGGCAGTGGCTCATCCAGTTACATTTTTGGTGCCAGTTGAGACTGTGATGGGTTAAGTGTTGATTTAGTCACAAGATTCACATGTGTATTTATTTTCTTTTAAGCTCTGGTTTTAAATATTTAAATATTTTTGTGTTGATTCTAATGGCTGTTGAGATGAAATTTTAATTTGTATGTTTTAATTTGTTAGCCACGTTCAGGATAGAAAGGCAGGGTAAAAATCTTGTTAAATAAAAATAAATAAGTAAAATATCCAACCACTGTATGTGTGTATGCGTGAAGTTTAGATTGAAAAGCACCATACTGTTGGGTGGGGGGGCAGATAGTAAGAATACAAGTTGAGATTAAAAGTTTCTTGAAATTTTGAAGCAAGGGATGGGAGGGGAATAGAAATGTAGAGAACAATTGAAATATATTCAATACTTTCTTAACTATACTTTCTTAAGTTGCTTAAATTCATTTTACTCATTTAACTGGTTTAGTCACATAAAATGCCTCAATTTGAATTTAGTGAGCCTATCAAATTATACTGTTTGGCATACTGATGAAATTTAAAAGTATAAATCACGGAATTTCCTACAAGAATAATTATACTTCAAAGAGAACTGCAAACTGCTGCACTCTAAGCTACCCTAGCACAGGGATTTTAGTTTTTGTCATCTGAGAGGTAGGAAACAATCCAAGTTGGAAACAGAAACGTATTATTTGGACAGAAATGGTCTCATACAGTCACAGAAGGACTAGCAACAAAGGTGTATCACAAGTTAAACTTCATAAGATTGAAAATATTGATCTCTTCAAAGTGTATTATCATCATGCACATTATAGTATACAAGAGAGGGGACCAGCGAAAATCGCGGG
>NW_015177061.1:129531-139768 GCF_001447785.1 Gekko japonicus
GGCCCGAGCTGTGGCTGGTGGAGGGGTGGAGGGAAGGGAAAAAAAGGGGAAGCGGAGCCATATTTAGAAGGCAGTTGCTGGACATAAATTTATTTATTATGGAAAAGCAGAAATCAGAATGTGGAGGCATTTAGAGGGTTACAGTGCATAGGAGTCTGGTTTCTATTGGTTGAAGATGTTGTGGCAGTTATGGTTCCTATGTGTCTCATTGGTGTTAAGTACCAGCATATGCCTTTCTGTGGTCCATTTTCATTCAGGATTGGGTTGTTGTTTTTTAAACCTGTTTGGGTTAGCTGCTATTCATTCCCACATGGAAATGCTGGACCCTGTTGCCTCACGAAATGTTAGAAAACCTTGCAAATCCAGGCTCACATTTGAAATGCTTAATTTCCTTCTGCTCAGCTATTTATTTATTTATTTATTTATTTATTTATTTATTTACTTACTTACTTCCAATTTATACCCCACCTTGCCTGTACAAAAAGCTATAAGGCAGGGCTGTCTCATATTGCTGCCCCAAGTGGGCACTATGGGAGGAGAGCCGCATGGTAACAGGTATGGTTCCCTCCACCCCCTGACGTATGCTGATTTGGGGCCTCTGCAGTGGCAGCTAAGGCACCTCCTCCTATGCCATGTTTTCTGGGTTCCAAGGGTCTGGAAAGCGGTTCCATAGCCAGGTACAGGGAACAGGGTTGCCAGCTCTGGGTTGGGAAATACCTGTGAGCCTGGGGAGGGCAGGGTCTGGGGTGGGGAGGGACCTCAGCAGGGTATAATGCCAAAGAGTCCACTGCCCAAAGCAGCCACTTTCTCCAGGAGAACTGATCTTGGGGATCCCCAGGTGCCGCCTTGAGGTTGGCAATACCAAGGGGAGGGCCAGGTTTCTTGAAGGATTTCAGTGAGGTATACTGCCATAGAGCTCACCCTCCAAAGCAACCATTTTCTCCATGGGAACTGATCTCTGTAGTCTGGAGATCACTTGTAATTCAGAGAGATGTCCAGGCGTTCCCTCCCCTCCCAACCCTGTTCTTAACGATTTAACTGACTCCCTGCTAATGCTCCATGGCCTCTTGGGACTCCCAATTTGGGAGCTGTAGTTCTAATTCCCTTTGCTATGGTTGCAGTAAGGCCAGCTGAGAACTACAACTCCCAAGGTGCAACGTATCAAAAGTGGGAGTGTAAGAATGGAGGAGCTGGCGGGATGGGCCAATAGGATACCTAGGCATCTTCTCCAGTGACCAATGGGAGAACAGGTGAGACTATCTTCTAATGGCAACATTGGTCAGTCTTTGGATACTTAAATCCAGTGTCTAGAGCTGTGAATGGGCAAGACAGATCTTTCTAAAAACCTTGCATGGCAGGCAAGGCGGGATATAAATCTAAAATAATAAACAAACAAACCTGAAAAGAGTCCTAGGTTTTCTGAAAAATATGAAATCTAACCCCCCCTAAAACATTGGGGGGGGGGGAGGTGTTAAAAAAGCTAAAATGATAAAAGGAGCATCTGTAGCTCTAAGCACAGTGGATGTTGCTGGGCAACCACAGTATTCCAAGCTGGGTTTATATGAAGAAAATGTCAGGGGGTAGGGCCCTTTTCAGGCCTATCTTGGCCTGTGAGGGAGGACTCATCAGGGCCAGGCCTGGCTATGGTTGCCAGTTCCAAGTTGGGAAATTCCTGGAGATTTTGTGGTTGAGTATGAGGAGGGCACGGTTTGGGGATGGGAGGGGCCTCAGCTGGATATTATGTCATACAGTCCAAAGCAGTCATTTTCTCCAGGGGGACAGATCTCTGCATCTAGAGTTCAGTGGTAATTCTGGGAGATCTCCAGGTCCCACTTGGAAGTTGGAAACCATATGCCAGGAAGCAACTTCTGGTGACTTGAGCTACCATCTGACTTGCATGACTCAACTAGGCCTGGCTGCCTGCTCATGTTCAGTAGCAGCCTCCCTGTGAAAGCCAGTGTGGTGTAGCAGAGCTTCAGAGTAGGGGCTGGGAGACCCTGGTTCCAATTCCCATATTGCTTTGGAACCTCAGTAGGTGATTATGGACCAGCCATATACTTTCAGCCTAGCCTACTTCACAGGGTTGTTGTGTGGATAAGAATGAGGAGATTAGAATACTGTAAGATGCTTTAGGCGTAAATGATGGGGCGTAAATGAAGTAAATAAAGAATAAATAGAGCTGAAGATGGGAGGCAGATAAAAGGGAGGTTGGTGAATGGCTGAGGAGAGAATGAGGCAGGGAAGGGGGCAAGGATATGGGGGTTGCCCATGGGACCACAGTTCTCTTAGATGGAGGCTGCCGGGGGGGGGTAGAGAGAAAGGTTAAGACAGAGGGGCAGATAAAAGTAGGCTGGCTGTTGGGTGAGGAAGAGATATGGCGGCCATCCCCAGGTTAGGAAATTCTTAGAGATTGGGGGGTGGGGGCTGAAGAGGGAAAGGACCTCAGGAGGGTATGATGCCATAGACTCCACCCTCCATAGCAGCCAGTTCCTTCAGGGGAACGAGGTTTTCCAACCTCCCAGTGAGGGCTGGAGATCACCTGGAATTACAATTGCTCTTCAGATGACAGAGATCAGTTCCCTTGGAGAAAATGGCTGCTTTTGAGGGTGGAGTCTATGGCATTATACCCTGCTGAGGTCACTTCTGTCCCCAGACCTCATCTGCCCAAGGCTCTGTCTCCATTTCTCCAGGAATTATACAGCCTGGAGCTGGCAACCATAACCATAACCATAACAGATCTTTCAGTTACACTGATCTGTGTAACTGAAAGATCTGTTGTGATTTCAGGAGATCTCCAGGCCCCACCTTGAGGTTATACCAAAAATCAGCAAATACCATGCTACAGACGATTATAAAATATCTCAAATAATATTTATACATTTTTGTATTATATTTTTACAATTTAATCACCATATATGATTTATCCTATAAGCCTTAATACAAAACATCTAAGTATCATCTCTTATCACAAAAGATATTGCACAACCCTTATATTAATACCAGTCCTTCTTAATTATACAAAAGTTTTAAGAGGGAGGACTCCTTTAAGTCTATTTTGAATAAGTGCTCAGTCTCCCTCCAGCAGAGGTCCAGATATCCTCCTGTTTCAGGGTCTTCCTCAGGGAGTTCAACAGATATTTCCAAGCACAAGGTTGCCAAATACCAAAATATTTATCCAAATTTTTCAATGAACGCTGCAAAAAGTCTCTCTTAGTGAGCTCAAAGCTTCCTCCAAAGCGAAAAGCACTTTGCGGTTGGCAACCCTAGAAGGAGATAAGGGAGCCCGGAAAGGCTGTGGGGCTTCCAGGAAAGAGGAAACAGTGGGGGGGGGGGCAGGGAAATGAGGTGCTTCCCACAAGTCCTTGTGAGTTCATTATCCAATGCTGTATTACATAACATTTTTCATACTATGTATTTTGAGTGAGTTAAACCTTGTCTAAAAAGCATATTTTTATTTCAAAAGAGACAATGTGCCATGGGAGTCTTTTTAACACTCCACAAAATTTAGAACAATCTAAACAGTCTTTAAAAACTCAGGGAAAAAGCACTGCGCTTTCCACAATATTTCCCTTCCCCCCCCTTTTTTTTGCTCCAAATGAATGAGAGCACTTCCAGCGCTCTTGTTTATTTCCGTGGGGCTTGTGCAGGGCACCATTTGGGGTCTGGGCCCCTGAAGCCTTTTATTTTGGTGAGTATTTGTGTGTGAGTGTGTGTGTATGCCTGGAAGTCATGGTTGATTTCTGGCTACCCCTAGTGGGGCTTGGACGTTTCAGAGAGGTGGCTTGCTATTGTCTGCCTCTGCCTCTCAGTCCTGGTATTCCTTGGCGGTCTCCCATCCAAGTACTTGCCAGGGTTGCCCCTGCTCAGCTTCCGAGATCTGATGAGATCGGGCTGGGCTGGCCTATCCCAGTCAGGGCCCCTGAAGTCTTGAGCCGATGCCAAGCTCTCTGATTGCCTTCAAATACTCAGCCCCAATAAAGTGAGGGCAGCAGTAATATTCCTTACCTGCTACTCAGAGCTCTTGTCAAGAATAATCATTTTTAGTGGTTTTTAAGATGTTACGAATTACTGTTATTTCTAAAGTACTCAGCCCTTGCTTAATCTAAATTGCTCCATCCTGCCAGACGATGTTCATAAATCCTCTGTGTGACAGGTCTGTCAGTTGTGGTGTTCCATTCATAAATAACCTGATCAAAGAAAAGCGGTTCCTTTGTGGCATGGGTTGCTGAAAACTCCCTGATATCTTTTAAGATGAGTCAACTGCTCAGAACTCGTGCTGCTTTCCTTGGAAAAGATATATATGGGAAAAAGGCACTATGAGGCTGCGGTCACACTGGAGGCTTGGTGTGATCTCGCGGCGCCTCTATTTGTGGCAGTTTAAATCATCATGGGAAGTGGTGACCAGACAGCACACCCTGAAGCAGCCTCACTGCGCACTCGCCCCGTGGTCATGCCTGGTTACTGTCAGGTAGCCCTCCCGTAGACCTGGAATGTGGAGGGGTGCCCTCCCTCTGCTTCTCAGCTCTCTCAAGCTCATCCACTGTTTGCTATCTTATGCTTGACCTTGTGGAGGCTCCAGCTGAGTTTACTTGGCTGGGAAAGTTAACGGTTTTTCTGCTTTGCCTGCTTGCTTTGCCCGCACACGAGAGATATATCAATTGGTTTAGGCTTACAGGGGTGATGTTTGATTTTACTATAAGTCAGAGGCCCTTGTACTGACGGCCATTCCTGACACAAGCTGTACATGTGTTCTTTAGTACTGAATCCAGTAATAAAAAGTTATTTTATGAAGCCCTGTGTGGTGTGACCTAAGGAGCCTGACAGTTACTCCACTTCCGAAGTGTGGCAGCAGAACGGGGTGGCGATGACTGGGGCATGGAAGGCAGATGTTGCTGTCTGATCATGCTCTTTGAATCCACAAAGGTACTGCAACAATTAGCTGTTGTAGTAAAATTGATTGTGTAGCCATTGGCCATTACAATTTAAAACAATATACAAATTAGACAACTTACAGCACTGGAAGTTGAATTAGATTTAAAATATAATAACATCTAAAGTCTGCACATTCAGTATTTATGTTAATTAAAATCTTAAATATAGATACCCATCTCCAGAAACACATACACGGCCTCAAACATTGCTGTTTTACATTGCCGTTTTACAGTTCAATTTCATTTTCCTATGTTCTCGGCCCTGATTTTATTAGCCACTAAGGCGAAGAGTGCTACCCTATAGGAAACTGTAGGGTCTGTGTCTGACAGCAGAAATATTAATTTATCAGTGTTAGAAAAATTCTGCAATTGATCTATTATTGCAGTCAAGAATTTAAATCTCGGTTCCAGTACAATGGGCAGACTATGACATAATGAAAAAGATCCTCCACAGACGTTTTACAAATACAAATACACTGTTCCTGGGGTATTTTTAAGTATCATCCCAGGAGTAATTCTGTTGGCATAGTCTGGAAATGCAATGCTGTAAATGCTGATCTAAGCTTGGATGCAGTGATATTTACCAGGTATGCAGCTCTCAAATGATCTTTTTTTATGCCTTTGTACCAGGGAGCAAATTTTGACTGAATGATTAAAGAATAATCTATTATGGCATCTCCATTAAACACCCATTGCCTCAGATCGCAGTTGTTCCCTAAAGATTGCAGTAAATCATCTGGAATTGTATAATGGGAAATGATGTTATGAACAAAATCAGAGCAAATTTTATCTTTACTTAATGACAAACAATAGCTAAGTTTACCAAGAGATTCAGTTTGCATCAACTGGTATTTCTTCCAGGACTTTAGTACAGCTAGATGATCGTGAGCCCTAATTGAGGGGAGGCCAAGTTCTGCCCTTAATACTGCTGCTGATGTCCCTTTTGGAAGTACCAAGATATGCCTTTAAAAAAGGTCTTAGATTACCTCCAAGCTGGAAAGCGTTTGTTCTTTCAACCCCCAAAGTTCTATAACATGCGAGATTACTTTACTGACAAAAAGTTTAAGGGCTGGATCTACTAATAGACCTCCCTTGCTGTAATAGAATCTTAGTAGCACACCAATGATCTTATTTGCTGAAGATTTTAAGGAGGCAATGTGGGCATTCCAGCTCAAGGTTTCACTGAATATTAGACCCAAATATTTGTAATTTTTACTCTGTTCTATTGGAGTACCTCGTATACTCCAAGAATACTTTTTAGGCTTTTTTCGAAAGACCACTACTTTAGTTTTTGAGTAGTTGATGGTAAGCTTTTCTTCTGTACAGTAGTCCTCCAAGTTATCCAAAAGCATCTTTAATCCAATCCTGGTTAGAGAAACTAGGACCATATTATCTGCTTATAGTAATATTGATAATTTTTGTTGACCTTGTCTCGGTCCAGCGGTCTTGGGATGAGGACTCCACCCCCCAGAGACGTCCCAACCGTGCCGCTCACCTGAGGACCTGCAGACGAGCGAGGCAGTGATGACACCACGGTGACCGATGGGGCCGCAGCACTGCACCTCGCCATGGGAAGCCCCAAGTGAAATTACCATCGCTGACCCAGGGAGATGCAGCCACACCAGCAGAGCACGGCCCCTCGGTCAGACACCTCGGAGCTCTTTCCCAGGAAGTGGCAAACCGGATGCCTCTGGGGGAGGGCTGAGGGTGGGCACGATGGGGAAACTAAACTGCAGCAGACCCAGGACCACGCCTGGTATGACTGGAAGGCATTCGGGCTTATCAAGGGGGGCGGGGACAGACCAAGAATAGAGAATGCAGGGATTACAGTTGGCAGAGGGAGCAGGGCGGGGTATAAAAGGAGAGATAATCGGATGGGCCAGTGAGGAAGAAAGTGCGAAGGAACGAGATGGAGAGAGAGAGAGAGAGAGAGAGAGAGAGAGAGAGAGAGAGAGAGAGAGAGAGAGACACGACCAAAGGTGTTCTGTGCACGTTGGCAGAGAGACCTACGGGGTGACCTTAACCCCATCCCCTGCCTATCTGAGGCCCCTCTGCAACCTCCTCCTTTACAAACCCTCTCCAACTCCCAGGGCCAACGCCAGGGCTGCAAACGAAGAAAACATTGATACAAGTAATACACAGGATCAAGCTTAACAACAATATTTGTTGTTGTTCAGTCGCACAGTCGAGTCCGACTCTTCGCGACCCCATGGATCATCTCCCGCCAACAACAATATTAGGATGATATTAAATGTTCTAGAATATTATGAAGTATATTCGGAAAAGAAATGGCGTTCATATTTTTGGACGCAGAAAAAGCCTTCGATAATGTGAACTGGGAATTCATGCTTAGGAAGCTGGAAATATGGAATTGTGGCATGAACATTTAAACGATGATTAAAGCTATCTATAATAAACAAGCAGCAAAATTACAAGTAAACAATGATATGACACAAGATATTGAAATCCAAAAAGGGACCAGACAAGGATGCCCCCTATCGCCATTACTATTCATCTTTACTTTAGAAACATTAACGGAACAAGTTAGAGAGAATAAGCAAATCAAGGGGCTTCGAATAAAAGGAGAAGAATATAAATTGCAAGCGTATGCAGATGATTTGGTATTTATACTAGAGAACCCAATAGCATCAATAAAAAGAGTGATTAACACTTGGAATTCACTGCCACAGGAAGTGGTGGCGGCTACAAGCATGGACGGCTTCAAAAGGGAATTAGATAAGCATATGGAGCAGAGGTCCATTAGTGGCTATTAGCCACAAGGTATAGATAGGGACTCTGGGGCAAGTGATGCTCTGTCATCTTGGTGCTTGGGGGGGTCAACAGTGGGATGGCTTCTAATGTCCTGGCCCCACTAGTGGACCTCCTGATGGCAATGGTATTTCTGGCCACTGTGTGATACAGAGTGTTGGACTGGATGGGCCTTTGGCCTGATCCAACATTGGCATCTCTTATGTTCTTATGTTCTTAATCCAGACAATACAAGAGTATGGGCAAGTAGCAGGACTGAAAATTAACTTAAAAAAAACAAATGTATTAACCAAAAACTGCACAAAGAAGCAAAATGATAAAATTCAAGATTTGTCTAAAATGGAATTAGCCAAAAAGGTTAAATATTTAGGAATCACAATATCAAGCCGGAATATTACTTTAATAGAGGATAATTATAACAAACTACTTAATGAAACTTGTACAATCTCTTCATAGTGTTGAATAATTGATGTGACCTCCAGCCAGGCTGCGGACCTAGTGGCATCCATGGCGGCTCTGGGGCTCTCCCAATTTGTATCGACACCCACGCACCAGGCCGGGCACACGCTCGATTTGATCTTCGCTGCGGGAATTACAGTGGACCGGATTACTGCAAGGGCAGTACCATGGTCAGACCACTACTCCCTGAAGGCCCATCTGAATGTCCCACCCTGACCCTGTGTAGGTGGCGAGCAGATTTTAGCTCTCCCGCGGAGCCAAATGGACCATGTACGGCTTCAGATGGCTCTGTGGGATCCAATGCCCCCTGGCGGCTCATTGGATGAGCTTGTGGGGGACTGGCATGACCGGCTCTCGACAGCCATCAATGAGATCGCTCCCTGGCGCACTCTGCGCCCTCGCACTAGGCTGGCCCCCTGGTATACCCAGGGGCTGCGGCTTATGAAGCGGGAACTAAGATGGCTAGAGAGATGGTGGCAGCGTGCCTGCGACGAAGCATCAAGAACATCCAATAGGACGTTTATGAGATCCTATGAGATGGCAGTCAAAGCTGCTAAGAGAGAATTCTATGCAGCCACGATTGCATCCGCAAGCTCACGCCCAGCTCAATTGTTTAGAACAATTCGGTCTTTGACAATTCTGCCACAGGGCAGACAAAATAGTAGGGAATTGGATATTGGCTGTGAGGCCTTTGTGAGCTATTTTGCGGATAAAGTCTTGGCACTCCGCCGCGACCTCCCCGCCACAGTTGAAACAGTGAGCGAACTTGAGGCCCCTTGCACATCCTCACAGGGTTTAGAATGTTTTGACCCGCTCAATCTGGAGGAAGTTGACAGATTGCTCATATCTGCGCGTCCAACCACATGCTGCCTGGATCCGTGCCCTTCTTGGCTCATTAAAGCGGGCCATGAGGAGTTTCGAGGTGCCGTACGGGAGATTGTTAACAAGTCCCTCGTGGAGAGATGGTTCCCTGAGGCACTTAAGGAGGCAATGGTCCGCCCTCTCCTGAAAAAAACAACTTTGGACCCGGCCGAATTGGCCAACTATCGGCCGGTGTCTAATTTGCCCTATTTGGGCAAATTGATTGAGAGGGCGGTGGTGACACAGCTACAGAGCTTTCTGGATGACGCTTCTGTCCTGGATCCACTCCAGTCCGGCTTTCGCCCTGGTCATGGGATGGAGACGGCGCTGGTTGCCCTTACTGACGACGATCCGGAGGCATCTGGATCGAGTCGGTGTGGCGGCACTGGTGTTAGATCTATCGGCTGCGTTTGATACGGTCGACCACCAGTTGCTGACCCACCACCTTGCCGACGTGGGGATACAGGGGCTCGCTCTTCAATGGCTTGCCTCTTTTCTCCAATGTCGGGGACAGAGGGTGACGATAGGGGAACAGCAGTCCCGGAGGCACCCACTTGAATGTGGTGTGCCTCAGGGGGCAGTGCTTTCCCCGATGCTGTTTAACATCTACATGCGCCCCCTCGCCCAGATTGCCAGGAGGTATGGGCTGGGTTGTCATCAGTATGCAGATGACACCCAGCTCTATCTGATGTTGGGCGGCCGGTCGGGCTCTGACCCAGAAGATCTGAACCGGGAATTACAGGCCATGGCTGGGTGGCTCAGGCTGAGCCGGCTGAAATTAAACCCAGTGAAGACGGAGGTCCTTGGCCTGAGCCGGAATGGTTCGGGGTTGGGGGTCCCTCTCCCAACCTTCGATGGGGTGCCTTTGGTGCCAGCGTTAGAGGTTAGGAGTTTGGGAGTGCTCCTGGATCCCTCCTTAACTATGGAGGCCCAGGTAGCAGCCACGGCCAGATCAGCTTTTTACGCCAATAGCATACCGAATCTGCTTCAAAGTGCTGGTACTTGCCTTTGAAGCCCTACATGGCCAGGGTCCGACCTACCTGAGGGACCGCCTTTCCTCATATATACCCCCAAGAGCACTTCGGTTGGGGACCCAAAACTGTCTGGTGATCCCAGGTCCTCGGGAGATAAAGCTTGCTGCGACCAGGGCCAGATCCTTCTCAGTGGCGGCCCCTACCTGGTGGAACGAGCTCCTGGAGGAGATCAGGGCCCTGCGG
>NW_015177061.1:139904-162666 GCF_001447785.1 Gekko japonicus
ATTGGGTTTTATGCATGGGCTCTTGCCCCTTGTAAGCTGCCCTGAGCCCGCTCGCGGGGAGGGCGGGGTAAAAATGCCTAAATAAATATAAATAAATAAATAAATAAATTTTGGGGGGGGAAATGGAGAAAATCTGCACCATCCAGTGTAAAATAAAATGTAATGTAGATGGTCATCTATAATTTTTCCATATTACAGTGTGTTTTTTGACATTTTTTAAAATCAAGAATGGCCAGTATTTTTGTTGAAAGCACTTGGCAACCCTACTCCGTTCAAGAAATAAAGGGGGGGAAATGGAGAAAATCTGCACCATCCAGTGTAAAATAAAATGTAATGTAGATGGTCATCTATAATTTTTCCATATTACAGTGTGTTTTTTGACATTTTTTAAAATCAAGAATGGCCAGTATTTTTGTTGAAAGCACTTGGCAACCCTACTCCGTTCAAGAAATAAAGCTCATTCTCCAAAATGCAGACTCCCGATGGGGTGCAAACCGAGAAGCTGCAGGAGAGCTCCTTGGCCAGCAGACAGACAGAGGGTGAATCTGGTTGGTCAGCCCAAAGGAGCAGGAGATGCTACTAAAGAGGAGGTGCTGAGTCACAGACTACAGGAAGCAGAGCAAAAGGCAGGTAAGAATTGTCAAGGGTGACGTGAGAGCTATTAGCAACAAGTGGAAGATGGTTTTAGAGAGGGTGGGGAAATGACAGAGTGGCATGGGTGAACAGGGACCAATCACATAGAAGAGGGCACATGAGAAATGGCTGGGGTCTCAGGCCCAGGAAATACCTCCTCTTCAAGAGAGTGTTCTGGTTTCTGCAGAGGGGGAAAGCCAACACCAGCAAGTTCCCAGTTTTATGGAACATGCATAGAGGTGGGGGTGGGGTGGTCAGTGCTCATGGTCCCACACACATCCCTGGATTGTAATGTATGGACACTAGGCAGGAGAGGATGGCCTTCCCTTTTTGGGGAGTTGCCAACCCTCAGGTAGATTAACAGACAGGATCAGGTGCCGGTAAAGGAGTTTTGATTTCCCATCTCTGACTTTAAATGTGGGGTCAAAATGAGTCAGGAAGCAGAAGTGATCCTGAAGAAAAGCTGGGCCAAGAGCCAAGAACTTGCTTTCTATGAAAATCATACCTCCCCTCGAGTACTCTCAGTTTCCATATTCCTCTGGAGTAACTTAATCTTGGATGAAGTAAGTGTGATCCACTAAACCCTTTCCAATTCTACTGAGTCTGCTGGTGTCTCATCCCCTTTGTGTCTTGCCAGGCCACTAGAGAGACTATTTGTATTTATTTATGGGGAGATGGGCTGGCTTCCAGGACCAGAATAGCAAATGACCCACTTAGCCTTCCTCTGGAGTGCAATCTCTCTCATCTTTCCACTTCCATTTTTATTCACTTTTCCCTACTACTTCATGACTGGAATGCGTTTACACAAAGTTTTCCCAAGATGCCCATCAGCACAAGTCAGGGAAGGAGATAAGCGGACATGGTACAAACACGTTTCCAGGATACAAGCGTTTTCTCTTGGCCTTCTCTGCCCCAGATCCAGTGAAGGTCAACCTCCCTGGCACTCATTGTAGCGAGTTTGGCTTCTCTGAGCTCTTCAGAAAACTCTCAGGCAAAGTTTGGGGTTGCCCTGAGAGATCTTTGAGCAAGTTCGGAAAGACTGAAGCTCAGCAGCCCCTTGTTTCTGAAAAGTTAATCGATTATTATGTTTTCCTTTTGAATTAAAGTACATAGTCACAATCAGTAAACATATAAAACCCAGGCATAGCCCAGAGAATTAAAAGAACCTAACTACACTTGGGGCGGAGCCAACTAATTAAAATCCTCCAAAGATTAAAATCGGTACAGGTGTTTGCAGAGATGATAAAGCTTTCAGTGTTTCTTGAGAGCAGCAACCTTAGCCAGGAACCGTGCCACGTTAGCTGTTATCGGTCTATCGGAATTTGAATCAGACAACAATACTGAAAGCACCCAAGGTTGCAAGGGAAGATTCATCTTCGTAAGAATAGGAATGATATATATCCCTCTGTCTTGAGTCCAATAGGGACAGCGAAACATCAGATGGTCTAAAGTTTCAATTTCGCCAGAGTTGCACAAACAGAGGCGATCGGAGTAAGGTAAGCCTCTAAATCTGCCCAGCGTTACCATCATTGGAAATGCATTTAAGCGGGCCAGCATAAAGGCGCGACGGTGGGATGGAATTGGTAGCGATGAATGAAAATCCAGAAATCTCTCTGGAGGGGGCAACCCCAGAGCCAAAGGAGAACAGGTGCGTCTTGAATTAAAGTATAACCACTACGTTTACAGGAGCTGCGGTGGGTCAAGTGGTTAAGACGCTGAACTGCAGGCTGTGGAAGGTCAGTAGTTCAGCAGTTCGACCCGGGTGCCGCATGATGGAGTGAGCTCCCATCTCTAGTTCCAGCTCCTGCCAACCTAGCAGTTCGAAAGCAAGAAATTGCAAGTAGATAAATAGGGACCACTTCGGTGGGAAGGTTACAGCGTTCCGTGCGCCTTGGTGTTTAGTCATGCCGGCCACATGACCACGGAAATGTCTTTGGACAGTGCTGGCTCTTCGGCTTTGAAACAGAGATGAGCACCGCAACCCTAGAGTCGGATTCGACTGGCTTTCGAGCAAGGGAACCTTTACCTTTTACTACGTTTACAAATCCAGTTCAGAGTTATTAATTAAAATGTGAATGCACATTTCTAATGACTTATGGTTTTCCAAACTGGTGGACTCTGTGCCCCCCTCTGTGCTCAGCATCTCAGTGCCAGCCCTTTGCCCCATGGCGGTATGGTGGGGGGAGGCATTCTCTGAATGAGAAGTTCTTCCACCTTCCAAACAAAAGAACTGTGAGGATTGGAGTGGGACAAAGACTAGGCTGAGGCCTGCTTTAAATGTGATTCAGTGGGGCAAGCACACTCAGTCTTGTGACTTTGCAATAGCCCAGTAGCTAGGGATTTTAAGGGGAGGGGACCGAGGGGGGCAGCAGCTAACCCAGATCAGGCCATCTTGCAATCCGCGCTGGAAGAAGCGCCAGATCACGCCCTCCTTGGGTCTCCTCTCCTCTTCCAAGCCCGACCTCCAGGTCATTCGGCTGCGGTGCATGTGTGTGTAGAGAGGTTGGGGGAGACATTCTGCATGCTTTCTTTCTCACACACATGCACATTGGAGAGGGGGCACATCCGCACAGGCTCACATGGCAGCGGCTCCCTAACAAAGGCAATCGAGGGATTGTTCCCGAAGTCCCAGAAGGACTCCGAAGGAGTTGGCGCAGCTGGGCTCCACTGTCAGGACGGGAGGGGGTGTGGTGGCCCAGACTTGCAGAGATCCCGAGGGGACGCCCGGAACTGCCAGGAGAGTTCTGCACCCCAGAACCCAAATGCCTCCCCGGGAGGGAGGTGGCCCAGAAGAAACACTAGGGGGCTGGGCCCCATGTTAGGTATGGGCCTGAATTGCAATTTAGATTGGGAGGCTGCCGGACCAAAGAAGCTCCATGTGCTTATTTTGCTCACAATTTAAGGACCTCTGGCATGCTTTACATGAAGACAGATGAGTCACTGTGTGAGTGCCAAGTCCACTAGTAAGTTCTTTTACTGCAACCGTATCCTGTTGGGTAGGGGCTTTCTTCTGAGGGAACGTGCCAAAATGGAATCCTGGAACCTCTTCGACAAAATTCTTTTTAAAATGTTTAAAAGTTCATGAGTTTTTAGTATACAGACTGAAAACTTCATTTCTCTCTTTAGAGTTCTGGCACCTCTTTTTCTTAAAAAGAAAAGAAAAGAAAAAGGCTGTGCCATCGGGGGATGGGATGGGCCATGGCTCAGTGGTAGAGCCTCTGTTTGGCATGCAGGAGGTGGCCGCAGGTTCAATCCCTGGCAGCACCTCCAGTTAAATGAAGCAGATGGTAGACAGTGTGAAAGACCTCCACGTGGAGAGCCACTGCAAGTCAGAGGAGGCGAGACTAACTCGGATAAGCCAAGGGTCTGATGCAGTATAAGGCAGCTCCATATGTGCCAGGCTGGGCCAGACAGACACAGGAATGGACTTGCCAGCAGCCCCTTTTGCACAATATATCCAGACAAGCCCTTACCATGGATTAGGGGGGGAAGGACCTGGTTGTGTGGCCCTTTTTACTGTGAAGCAAAGTGCAGCTGCTGGTTTGGGCAGTGCGGGTCACGGGTATTGGGTGTGTGTGTGTGTGTCCCACTTCTGGTTTCTATCTCTGGGTGTCAGTTAACAAAAGAGTTCTAGTCCAGAGGTGCGGTGTATTCCCTACCTGGTTTTTCTGAAGTGGGGCTGTTCCTAAAGGTTTACATGCACAATGATGACATCATCATCACAGCACCGTCCAGTTACACACTGGTCTGGATTACTAAACGGGTCTCTGTGCCTTGTGTCACCTTTTCACAGAGGGCTGGATCTGGAAGGGACTCCTCCTCTTGAACACACATGAAGCTTCCTGATCTTCCGTCAGGCCATTGGCCTACCATGGTCTACTCAGACTGGCTGTGGTTCTCCAGAGCTTCCAGGTTCTTTCACATCACCAACAACCTGATCCTTTTACGTGGAGGTGCTGGGGACTGAACCTGGGACCCACTGAGCCACAGCCCCTCCTTCTCCACCTCAGAACCTTCCATATAATACATTCTGGGGGGTCCTCATTCAAGATGTTAATCTAGCCTGAAGGGACTTTGCTGCAGTCAGAGCTGTGGCGCACCCAGTTAACTTATGGCCTCTACCAGTACCTCTAGATATGAAACAGCTCCTTTACACCCCTCCTTCTGTTACCCCAAATGCTATGTGTTGTATAGTGGATTTGACGCATCAAATGATCAGGAAACAGAGTGATAGTCAGCGCATGTTTACTTGTACACAACATAACAACAAAAATACCGGCTGGTCAGCCAACTATATACAGTCCCCTTGGTCCTATTGGAGGGTTTAAACTTCCCATCAAAGTCCCTATTGGTGACCACTAGAGGTTTCAGGATCCTAGTCCCTATTGTCTCTGAGAACCAAGCTCTGGTATGAGTTGCTGGCACCTGGTGGCTGTCAGCGGACATAACACTATTTTTGTTGTTCAGTTGCACAGTCGAGTCCGACTCCTTGCGACTATGTGTTGCCCCCAAAATGGGCTTGTCTCCTATTTGAGTTGGGGGAATTAGCAATGGAGGGAAAGGCTTGTGAGAGGGGAGTAACAAGCAAGATGGGCCACCAGTGTTTACGGGGATCTTTCCCTTAGAGAACTAACTCAGAAATAACTAGTCCATTACTATAACCAAAAGAAGGTTGTTTTATTGAAAGAGGAGGATGGTATCAAAAATATCACACATACAGAAGATAAATGAACACTGAAGTCAAACACATGAACTAGCAGAAATATAGGGGTGAGAGGGAATATATCAGGGAGTCTGAGGGATGATAGCTGCCTGTCCAGAAGAGGCAAGGTCCAGGAGAAGAGCAAGACGTCCAGCCTCTGGGTGTGCAGTTTGGTTCCAGGAAAAACACACACACAGGAATGGTGCTGAGGCTGCCTAGTTGTAGCAACAGTGGGACCCTGAGGGCATGCTGAAGTGGCCGCCCCTTGGAACAAAGTGCTGATGAGTTTAAGTTAAGTACAGCGATGTGTTGGGGAAATTATGAATGGGGTTTCCAGGAACTGACAAAGGGAACAGGAGATGTCTCCGGAGGAGTTTTTGATGTAAAATAAAGCTTAAGTTGAAACTCTGATAGCTTCCTCTGGTGATTTGGAGTGTTAATGGCTGTCTAATTAAACAAATAAAAAAGCCAAAAATATTGTTTGACAACCTTCCTTTTGTGTTAGGTGGGAAAGCAGTAAGTCTTAGGGGTAACTTTTTGTGAAGTAAATGTGGGAGTGGGGGAAGGTGAGGCAGGGTTGACAGGATTAACGATCCAGGTAAATAGCGTTAGCTCTGGGGTGAGACAAGTTGTTGTTTTAGCGTAGAATGGCTGGAGGGGGTCACAGCACGGTCAGACCAATATTCTTACACCTTCCATGGTCTTTGCCTAGACCTGTCTGTGGGGCCTGCCAGTCTGGTTTCCATCTTGTATACATTTTGGTCAAGCTGTCTGGCATATGAACTCCTGGGGTGCTATGAAATGAAGGGTGTTTGCTTCTAAATTGCCCCTCAGTAAGGAGAGGGGGTCTGCCTGTGTACACTTCCTTCCATCATGAAACTTAAGGTGTGCTCAAAGTTCACAGAGGATCCCCCAAACTGGCATTGAATTTCAGTGGGGCAGAATGGCTCCGCTGACATGTGTTGCTCCCTTTGGATTTCAGAGTTGTCAAGGTGCCCAGAGGGCTCTCCCAACCTTCACACCAACTGGTCATTTTAGGTGTTACCCTCCCAGCTTCCCTTCCCACATTGCTGTTGTAGGGCTCTGACTAATGCCACAGCTTCTCATGCCCAGTGATTGATGACTACAGGGATGGCCCTACCATATCTAAGCACTACCAGGAAAATAACAATTTAGGAACTCACTGCCTCCCTTCTGCTGGTCCCACTTTTAAACAGCAAATTCAAATGGTGGAGGCCTTAGTTTAGTTTAGTTTATTATTACGGTCTTGACACCAACGTACAGAGTAAGCATAAAACAGTCATACAAAAAATAGATATCTGAATTTAAGAACTTTTAAAATGCGATTCCCGCAATCTAACAGTTAATGCACAGAACTCAGCAACTGAACGTGTAATTTTATATTCTTATCTGATAGGAGCCAGCGAAAAATGGTGGAGCTTTATGTGAGAACAGCTACCAGCATTTAAAAATAAGTAATTTATTAAAAATGGAAAATCCACCTTCACACTTTCTGCACAGCAACAGTCTGAGCAAGAAATATAAAGAAAAGACGTAAACATACAATCCTCTGTCCCTCAGTCCTATTCATGCCCTAGCTGATATTGTTCTGAGGCAGGCTCTTTAACACAGAAGTTACTGTTTACTAAAAGCATTCTGTTAACACTGGATACTTTATCAAGGCAAGCAGCGATGGAGCTCAGTGAAAGCTTTTTCCTCCACATGGAATCAGACAAAATGGACCCGCAAAATCGACCCTTCTCCCTCTCTGCCAAGAGATTTTATTCTTTTTGTTTCCCCACCTGCCTGTGGGTCAACAAGTCCTTTCCTGAAATCTCCAGTAAGATACAATCTAGCCTCTTGCACCCCCAAGTCTCTGTGTCAGCTCCTATGTGTCATATTCCAATTAGGGCATGATCCGGACATTTCAGTGTCTCCAGCCAAGACGGCCATTAGCATTTTGAAAGCTTTGATGGTTGGCACTTGGCTACGCTTGAGAGCAGTTGAGTTCCCCCCTTCCTGCCTGTCTTCTGCTAGGAGAGAGGAAAAACTTTTAAAAGTAAATGTGCAGGTTTTGACAAGCCAATGCTCTGAAGTAAATAGGCATTTCTACACATCAGGAAATGGGTATTTCCCCACCGTCATGTTAGGTGATGGCACTTCTAGGTATGGCATGAGTTTTCATCCTCCAGTATATGGACTGAATGGTGAACAGGTGGCGTACATAGGGAAAGCCAATGCTCCAAGCCGAATTGATGTTAACAGCAGAGATGGAATTCAGGACAGACCTAGATGGGCCTGCCTGGCCTCTATAATTATTTTAAAGGGTGGGTCCAGTTTACCTACTAGATATTAGTGGTGTGTGTGGGGGGGGGAAGCTCTCATTTAACCCTTTACTTGGATTTAGTCCTGGGGACTGAACGTTCGAACTTTGTGGGAGAGTTTCAGGGGGTAGCCACACTGGCCTGGAGTAGAACAGCTGCACTCAAGCGCAGTAGCACCTTAGTGACCAACAGGGTTGGTCTGGCATTAGAAACCACAACACTCAAAATCCAGTGGGAGCACATTTTCATTTCCCAGATCATTGTACTGCTGACCTAAGAATGGCAGTCCTCAAACAGAGAAGCTTCAAGGGGAGATTGTGATGATGCCAGGTTGCCGAACTTGAGTTCATGGCACAAATTCAAAACCCTGGGAGCTGCCCTCCCCTGGCAGGCAGCATAGGAACAGAGGATTTTTATCCCACTACAGATGCTAATTTTGTGCCCCTAGGCATTTCTCCTCTGCCGTAATTAAGCTAATTACAATGTGCGTTGTACCTCTGCGTCCTGAGTTCCTTCTTTGCAGCACCCCTCCCATCTTCTGAGCGGGATGTCAGGAGGAGTCAGAGGCTTCTCAGCTTCTCAGAAGCTTATCACTCCCCCACCCCCATCTTGTTGGTGTCTAAGGTGCTACTGAACTTGAATCTGCCTGATTTGTGAGAGATATCCTGGCAGCAGATACATAGTGCTTGTTGAGCCGTTGCTGCCGGCAGTGGTGTCCATGTTCAGTCCCCTTCAAAGAGCAAATAGAAGAGGAATCTCATCATCTCCAATGGTCAGGGTGGCTTCTGCTCCGTGCATCCATGGGCATCAAGCCAAGAAGTGGCTGCAGCAGAGCGCCTGTTCTTCACAAAGGCATTCTTCTGTCTCCGTTTCAAGCAGTGAAAATTTTATCATTCCTTTTGCTGCTACATTCGGAGGATTCTGGCATCATGATTAAATAGATATATCTGCTTTCCAGTCCGATCTCCTTTCTGACTTGCTTCATCAAAACAAAACCTGCCAGCTAACTCTCTCACTCTAACCAGAGCCTGACCTTGAAATGTTTGCAGAAAGAGGATAGGATGGCCAGCTGGCCTGGAGAGAGAGAAAGATGCATATGGCCCAGGTGATAGTATTAACGTCCATGCCGTGAACACCTTCAGCTGCCCATTTGTTAACAAGCCTTTGTTAAGGGAACAGGACATTTACCCCAGGCCTGGTGACTGCCCAGAATACGTGTAGACATCAATCTAACTAGGAGTAAAGCGTTTTATTTACAGGCCAGATTTTAAAGTTTAATTGGTGCATGTAAAAGAGGGGAGGAAACAGCTTGCTCTGACAGGAGCTCAGAGAGACAGAGACAAGAAGAGTGTGGCAAAGGGGGAGAACCACAAGGAAGGAGGAAAACCAGGCAGGGAGGAGGCAGCTTCCCTGACAGGACAGCAAGTACTCAAGGGGGAGAGAAACTTGGAGCTGCTGGAATTAGGCAACCCAGAGAAAGACAGGAAAAAGTATAACAAAGAGACTGGACTGCAGGTAGAAGAGGAGCTGGACTGGTGGCAGGCCCCTCAGGAGTTAAGATGATGATGATGAGCTTGGATTTATACCCCATGGCCCTTCACTACCCGAAGGAGTCTCAGAGCAGCTTACAACCCCTTTCCCTTCCCTTCCCTTCCCTTCCCTTCCCCTCCCCACAACAGACACCCTGTGAGGTAGGTGGGGTGGAGAGAGCTCTTTAGAGGACTGCCCTTAAGAGAACAGCTCTGGAAGAACTTATGACTGACACAAGGTCACACCAGCAGTTGCATGTGGAGGAGTGGAGACTCAAAGCCGGTTCTCCCAAGGTTAGAGTCCGCACTCCTAACCACTACACCAAAGACTAAAATAGTATTTCCCTGCGAAGGAACAGGAAATCTTCTAGTAAGAGTGGACTAATTCTTTTGAAGACCTTACCTGGGGACAAGAACAAGAGTCCAGTAGCACCTTGAAGACTACCAAGATTTGTGGCAGGGGAGGAGCTATCGTGAGCCACTGCTCACTTCTTCAGATAAAAAGCTTCACAAAAACTCATACCCCGCCACAAATTTTGTTAGTCTTTAACAAAAGACTATTGGGATTTTGCTCTTTTTTACTGCTACAGACAGACTAATATGGTGACCCGTCTGGATCTATTACCTGTGGAGAAACAGAAGTTTGCTTTAGCAGCAATTTACTTGGACCACTGTGAGACAAATCACAGGGCCATTTCTTCCCAGAATAAACAATAAAAGTTCTTGTTGCTGTTTATGACTCTGGTTGCAGAAACAGTAAAGACAATAAATAAATAAAAGTTCTTGTTAAGGCATTTTTAGGTGTTCAGGTCCATTTATAACTCGGCTCTACCTAAGAACCCTCACAGTGCAGAAATCATTAAACTGGAAGCCTGAAGGCTAGACTTAAAACAGCCCCGACAGACTTACGTTTAGAGGCCGGGAGGGAGGGGGTCTGTAGGACTGTTGAAAACTACGCAGACGGAGAGTGATTTCAGCAAAGCGTACTTTATTCAATCAGGAACAAGACACTTTGGCCGGCTCGCAGGCCAGCTTATATTCCCCCAGAAACCGCCACCCAAAACACCCCCCCACTTCCCAATAGGTTATTTACAGTGGCCGAGAGTTCCATTGGCTTCTCGGACAGGAACCTAGCCCCCTGATTGGAGCGGCTAGGATCCTCATAGTCCATTGTCTCTAGGAGCGATGCTCACGGTTGTCCCTGGACTCATCCGGACTTGATACACTACACCCCTCCCCCCTTGGTCCGCAATGCACCCACAGACAAAGTCCTTCAGGTAGGCTGGTAACTTCCTTGGAGGCGAGCTGGCCGGGAGAGGCAATGGGGGCGGCGGTGCCGGCATCCCCGGTGCCTCCAGAAGAGGTGTCTCAGGGTCCACTAAAGGTAGAGGCCGAGGGTCGGCCACCGGGAGTTGGGCCTGGTGTGAGGTCTATGGAACCTCGGCCATGTCCGAGTCCTCGGGGCCGAGTCCTCGACGGTGTAGCTGGTCGATGTGCCGGTGTAGAACTTGGCCATCCTCACACAAGACCTCATATGATTGGGGCCCCTTGACTCGTATGACTCATGCCCGGATCCAGGCGGGCCCCCAGGCATAGTTCCGTGCATACACAGGATCTTCCGGGAAGAAACCCCTGGCTGCCTTGTGCGTCTCCATGCCCGGTGCCTCTGTCGATGCCCGATCGGGGTGCAGATGATCCAACCGGGTTGCCAGGCGGCGGCCCAGAGGTAGCTCTGCCGGACTGCACCCTGTAGTGGTGTGGGGAGTCGTGCACTGGCCAAACAGGAAAGCTGCCAGTTTGTAGTCCCAATCGGAGGAGTCCAGGCGGCGGAGGGCATCCTTCGTTGTGTGGACCATGCGTTCCGCCTGGGCATTGGTCGTGGGATGAAACGGGGCCGACCGGACGTGGCGGATACCGTCATATCTCGTGAAGTCCTGGAACTCACTTGAGGTAAAAGCGGTCCCATTGTCCGTGACCAGAGTGTCGGGAATTCCCTGGGCGCTGAAGGTCCGCCACATTGCCCAGATGGCCGCCTTCGATGACGTGGAAGTTACTGGGACTACCTCCAGCCACTTGCTATAAGAGTCTACCAGTATAAAGAAAAGCTGCTCCTGGAAAGGTCCCACAAAATCTAAGTGTAACCTAGACCAGGGGCGGTGAGAGGATTCCCAGGTTCTTTCCGGGGCTCGAGGGGGTTCTGGCCGGGAGGACTGGCAGGGCTGGCACCTCTTTACTACGTCCTCAATGTCTTTGTCCAGCCCTGGCCACCAGACGTAACTCTGGGCCAAGGCTATCATGCGCACCACCCCTGGATGCGCCTCGTGCAGGGCTGTTAGAACCCGTTCCCGTAATGGCTTAGGGATGACCACCCGGCTTCCCCATAATACACAGCCTTTGTGGATGGACAGTTTGTCCTTCTGGGACATGAAGGGAGCCAGGTCCGTGTCTCCTTTGGCCTCGGGCCACCCCCTCACCACCCAGTCCAAGACCCGACAGAGAAGCTTGTCCTTTGAGGTGCAGCGAGCCACCTCCGAGACGTGGACTGGCTGCTCCGGGAGGGACTCCAGCCACGCAACCTGGTGGGCCGGGGCTGGATAAGGGTCGCAGACTGGCAGTGGCAGGGGGCGCAGGGCATCCGCATGCCCCATCGCCTTCCCAGGGCGGTGCACGAGAGTGTAGGCATACCCCGCCATGAAAATAGACCAGCGCAGCACCCAGGGGGAGATCATCTGAGGGGTTTGGCGGTCGGGGGTGAGGAGGCCCAACAGCGGCTTATGGTCCATGAGGACCGTGAACGGGCGTCCATACAGATAGTGGTGAAATTTTTTCACCCCCGCCACAATAGCCAAGGCCTCTTTATCAATTTGCGCGTAGTTGCGCTCAGCAGCTGACAGAGTCCTTGAATAATAGGCCACCGGGACCTTGTGGCCGTCTGGCAGCCGATGTCCAGAACTTCCCCGACCCCATAAGGCGAAGCGTCGCAAGCCAGCACCATGGGAAGGGCCTCGGTGAAATGTGCCAGGACTTAATTTGATACCAGCAGGTCCTTAATAGCTTGGAACGCCGCGGCTTGCAGTGGGCCCCAGACCCAAGGTGCCGATTTGTCCAGGAGGTGGTGGAGCGGCTCCGCAACTGCAGCTTTGAGGGGCAAGAAGGACCTAAAGAGCCTCTTGCTCAGGGTAAAAGAGGAGAGCGCAAAAGTGGGCTTGAAAACATCAAAAAGATCATGGCATCCGGCCCCATCACTCCTTGGCAAATAGAAGGGGAAGTCATGGAAGTAGTGGCAGACTTCACATTCCTGGGATCCCAGATCACCGCAGACTGTGACAGCAGCCATGAAATTAAAAGACGCCTGCTCCTTGGGAGGAAAGCAATGGCGAACCTAAACAGCATGATAAAAAGTAGAGACATCACCCTGCCAACAAAAGTCCGCATGGTCAAAGCAATGGTATTCCCAGTAGTCATGTATGGCTGCAAGAGTTGGACTATAAGGAAGGCCGAGCGCCGAAGAATAGATTCTTTTGAACTATGGTGCTGGAGAAGACTCTTGAGAGTCCCTTGGACTGCAAGAAGAACAAATCAGTCAATCCTCAAAGAAATCAACCCTGACTGTTCCCTGGAAGGCCAGATAATGAAACTGAAGCTCAAATACTTTGGCCACCCAATGAGAAGGACACACCTTGGGAAGTATATGATCTCATAATTCTATGTGACCTTGGAGTCCGGGAAGCTTCTAGATAATGTAACTGTTAGCATGCAGGTGCTGGTGGGGTTTTTTTTGCAAGGGCAGGGGAAGACGTGTGGCTCTCAGCTACGCTGCCATGATGTTTATGGGCTGGGGTTCATTTGCTTGACCTGTGTACCAGCCATTGCTGCATCCCTTCTTTGTTTCTGTAATGCTTCATTATCAGTGACCTTGTAGATTGCCTGTGTAGTGTCTGGGCATCATGTAACCATGGAATAGCTTTCGATTCCCAGCTTCGGCTCCAACGGGCTGGGGCCCCTTCTCCCACGTGCGGGAGTCAGGCCAATTGGCCTATAGATGGGTGTGTGTGTGCGTACGAATACCCTATATCCCATTGTGCTTGTAGAAACGTAGCCATTCTTAACAGTGACCATGTTACTGCATCTGTAGCTCTGCAATAAAGTATAACCTTTCTGACAAGCGTGTAAGTGGGTGAAAGCCGGACTGGAAGGGATCTAGGATGGAAGTATCATCCAAAAAGCTCTGAAGCTGCATCACCACTGCCCTCTCTATCAGCTTACCCAAGTAGGGCAAGTTGGAGACTGGCTGGTAGTTTGCCAGTTTGGCCAGATCCAGAGATGGTTTTTTAAGGAGAGGACGTACCACTGCTTCCTTGAGCGCTCCTGGGAACAGTCCCTCCGAGAGGGACTTGTTGACTTTTTCCCTTAGGGCACCTTGAAACC
Organism: Gekko japonicus; assembly: GCF_001447785.1. Taxonomy (NCBI): domain Eukaryota; kingdom Metazoa; phylum Chordata; class Lepidosauria; order Squamata; family Gekkonidae; genus Gekko; species Gekko japonicus. The sequence goes on from NW_015177061.1 coordinate 153,521, forward strand.
CCGTGCTGCCAGCTTTAATCAGCCACGAAGGATCCAGGGAGTAGGTGGTTGGGCATACAGTCAGAAGCAGTTGTCAACTTCCTCTAGGCGGAGCAGGTCAAAATAATCCATAACCTGACCAGAAGACGTGCAAGGGGCCTTGAGCTCACTCACTGTTTCAAATGTGGTGGGGAGGTCACGGCGGAGCGACAAGACTTTGTCTGTGAAATAGCTCGCAAAAGCCTCACAGCCAGTATCCAGTTCCCTAACATTTGGTTTGCCCTGAGGTAGAGTAGTAATGGACTGAATCATTAGGCTGGGTGTGAGCTTGCAGACGCAATCGTGGCTGTGAAGTATTCCTTCTTCACTGCTTTGATTGCCATCTCATAGGATCCTATAAGATGCTCTTGTGACTTTGTCATGGGTGCGCCGCCACTGTCTCTCTAACCATCTTAGCCCTCGTTTCATAAGCTGCAATTCCTGGGTATACCAGGGAGCAAGCTTAGAGCAGGGGCGCAGAGGGCGCTGGGGAGCGATCTCATCGATGGCCATCAAGATCCGGCTGTGCCAGTCCTCTACTAGCTCATCTAATGAGCCGCCAGGGGGCATTGGATCCCAAGGAGCTATCTGGAGCCGCATTGGGTCCATTTGGCTCAGCGAGTGAGCTAAAATACACTCGCCGCCCAAACAGGGTTGGGGTGGAATATTCAGTCGGGCCCTTAGGGCAAGGTGGTCTGACCATGGCACCGCCAAAGCAGTGATCCAGTCCACTGTGACCCCCGCTGCAAAGATCAAGTCGAGTTTGTGCCCAGCTCGGTGAGTGGGGGTCGTTACATAGGACTAGGACTTGACATCGTGTCGGAACTGTTTTAACCTTGACCCTGAGTACCACTGGTGTGATGAGCTGAGGAGACAAGGAGTGTGAAACAAAGACCCCCCCAAGTCACCCAGTGGCCAGGGGGATACCGTGCTGCCCAGAGGAGAACCAAAGGGGTATGATGTGAAGCAAAAGGAGCTGCGGGTTGAGATGGGATGCTGGGATGCCCCTGACTGGACCACTCCCTCCCTAGGAGCAGCAGGGGTCTAGAGGAGGCAGTCAGATGAGGACACCGACACCGGATCTCTGGGGTTTTCCATGATGACACTGATCACCTAATGGCAGTGAGGACTGATGCAGCAAGGCGTCACCTGGAAGAGACAGAATTGGAACACGTGTGGCAGAAACAAAAGAGCAAGATTGCGGTGCTGCGCAGAGACACTTGGACCACCCTGGATGGCCTTCCCGCTGCCATTCGTGCTGTCCTGCAGCAGGAACTCTGTGGCTTGGGGTTGCAAGTGGGAGGAGGAGCAGCGCCAGTTCAACTGGATGGTGGGGCCCAGCCAGTGGCCCCCCTCCTCAACGTCCTGCCCGGATGCCCCCCAGAGATTCACTGGAAGCTACCTTCGATGGGACTCTGGTGAAGCTGGCCTTTTTTGTGCTTCAGCCTGAGGGAGTGTAGCTTCCTGAGGGAGTGGGGCCGCACCTTCGCCTCTGATGAACATCGAGTGGACTACATGGGGTCCCAGCTGAGCGATCGCAAGGCTGACTGGTTTGTGGGACTTTACAGTGTGGGGGGCCCAGAGCTCCATGATGTGGATGAGGGCCCTCCGCTGCCAGTATGAGGACCTGCTCGAGTTGGAGCAGGCACAAACTCACCTCCGGGGTTTGAAGCAAGGGAATGGATCTGTCAAAGAGTTCTCTGATGAGTTCCTATGCTGCCAAGTGCTTATAGAATTCACCATCCTGGACAAAGCACTGGCCCAAGAGAACCCAGTGACTCTGAATGGCTGGAAGCAAGTGGTGTGTGAGTCTGAGATTCACTGCGGCATCCTGAAAATGCATCATCCCAAACCTTCAATGGGGCCAGTGAAAGTGTCAGGTGCTGCCTGAGAGGTGAAAGCACAGTGAGGCCAGTTCCCGAGCAGAGGGTGTCTTGGGGCTTGTGTCTAAAGGGCGGGGGCCCCGGGCACCTCACAGCTGACTGCCCTCGAGAGTGGAGCCCAGTGTGACAAAGAAGGGAGAGTGCAAGCCAAAGGAGAAGACCTTCAAGCTGTCAGCAGGCCATCTCAAGCCTCCGTGTGCCCTCCAGTCGGGAGGGGGAGTGGAATTGGAGAGCATCTCATCTTGCGAAGAGGAATCTCAACCGCCCATGGGAAATGCCAAGGACCTGCTGTGAAAGGTGCTAAGTGGTAGGTCTGAGCTTCTCCAGCACCAGAGTCGGTGAGGCCCTCTTCCCCCTTGTTTTTCATGACTGTGACTGTGGTTAACCCTCCCCTCCAAACCCACATCAGACTGCGGGCTCTCATAGACTCAGGATGCACTGGAGACATGATCAGCCCAGCCTTAGTGGCAGGGTTAGGGGCAGAATTACGACAGCTGAGGGAGCCCCTGGTGTTTTCTCAGATGGATGGATGGAACCCCCATGAAGGGGGAGCCTTGTGTGCACCACACTGCCCACCTACCCATGGGCATGGGCTCCCACTGGGAATTAAGGACCTTCATAGTGAACCCTTCTGCCAAGTTCCCAATGGTGCTGGGAAGCCCCTGGTTCAGAGCACATGATCCTTATATTTAGTGGAGCCAGGGAACCCTCCAACTCTTGAACCCCTGCTGTCAGACTCATGTTTGGAACCCGGAGTGTGGGAGGGAGCCACAGCAGGTGCCCAAGAGGGTGTGTCTAGCCAGGAAGGAGTTAAACCAGATCCCCCCTGAGAACAGAGACTTGTCAAAAGTGTTTGAAGAGAAGGAGGCTGATGAACTACCCCCCCCCATCGGAACACTGCTATTGAGATTCTCCCTAGCCAAAAGCTCCCTAAGGGCAAGCTGTACTCCATGAGCCCGACAGAAAATGAGGAATTGTGGAAGTTTATAGACAAGAGGAATTGTGGAAGTTTATAGACAAGAACTTGGCTAGGGGGCTTATCGGAACTGCGGCTTCCCCTTTCGCAACTCCCATGCTTTTCCACAAGAAAAAAGATGAAGGGTTAAGATTGTGTACTGATTACAGGGGTCTGAATAGCTAATGCTTATCCCATCCCACTGATCAAAGACTTGCTGAGGGAGGCTGAAAAAAGCTGAATTTTCTCTAAATTGGACTTGCGAGATGCATATTTCCGAGTGCGTATTCGTAAGGGACATGAATACAAGACTGCCTTTATCACCCACTGGGGCAATTTTAGTATTTGGTGATGCCTTTTGGGCTCCCTGGTGCCCCAGGGGTGTTTATGAACTCGATTAATGAGATGTTGCACAAATATTTGTTCAAAGGGGTTCTTATTTACTTGGATAAAGACTCCCATGTGCAACTTGTAAGAAGTGTCTTGAAAACCCAAGCTGTTTGTGAAACTGTCTATATGTGAATTCCATAAACAGGAGTTTGTCAGGTTCAACAGCAAGTAAATCTCCACACACGTTTCCAAGGAAGCGTTATGCTTTATTAGACTACAAGTCTGTTACCATGTCCACAAGATTATTGTTAGGAATGACCATGGGGCGGAAACATCCCTACATATAGCAGGATGAGGCAAATGGCTAAGCAAATGAAATCTGAGCGTGCGGGCGGGAATTCTCCTGGTGGGAGGTTACATAATAAGCAGGAGAGTCTCAGTGCCCCATGAGAGCTGAACAATTCACACCTGCAGTGGAACACAAGCCCTCCCCCCATCACAAGGTCAGACATATAACACAGTCTGGCAGCACTGGTTCTCACGGTCTCCCTATCGCTGTTTACAGCAAGCGGCAGAGCAGCGAGCAAGCGAGGAGGCATGCGCCATAGCGCCAGGAGCAGAGAAGGGAACATGGCAGCTAGCTGACAGAGTTGGACTTTTGGGGCTATAGAATTTCAAGAAAAGGACTGGAGATGGACCCAGCAAAAGTAAAGGATATGTTGGGGTGGGAGCCCCCTCAAATGAGACAGCAGTTACAAGCCTTCTTGGGTTTTGCCAATATCTACCAACCCTTCACACCAAGCTTTGCTCGAGAAGCCTTGCCCCTGACAGATTTGTTGAAAATGAAAGGGAAAGGGCATCTGAAAGACTGAAAGCACTGTTTCTGTCCGAACTGGTCCTGAGGCACCCTGATGAGGGCAAGCCTTTCACTGTGCAAGTCGATGCCTCAGACGTGGCAGTGGGGGTCAATCCTACAGCAAGGGGAGGATGGGAACCTATACACCCCTCAGTTCCCAGCAGCGATGATAAACAGCAATGGGAAAGAGCAAGGCTGCATGCAACTCAGGAACTGTGGGGCTACATGTGAATCCATAGCACAACCAAAGGAATAATGACACAGAACATGAGTGTAGGAAATAGGAAATATTTGGCAAGCTTCCAAGTAGTTCTATCCAAATGATTCTATCCAAATATTTTCAGCAGACAGAAAGCAAGATTCCATCAACGGGATTGCTAGCCTAAATGTCACCATTTTTCCAAGGCTTCTTCATAGATGCACAATCACCACACACTAAAAAATAACATGTCCCATAAGGTTCTAAAGCAAAAAGAGCATTCACATTAAAAAGAGGCCACTAAATTATATGTAGGCACTCACCAGCATAAGAACATCCTTACATCTGACTGTAATTCATATTTACACTACTGCTCCTTCCATCCTGTGAAAATGGAAGAGGAATTTTGGAAAGAAGGTATCCCAAGGAGGTGGTGGCACAAGCTAGAATTAAGGCTGATGTGGCAGACAGGAAAAATCTTCTCCAGAAAAAACTTTCCCCTGACAGAAGAAATATAATCTGTGCCTTTAACTATATGCCACTACCCAATGGAATTAGAAAAGTCATTTTGAAATACTGGCACATCATTAGTGACATTCCAGGATCCACCTTTCATTGGGTTTAGACACACAAGAAATATTTGGGATATGATTGTAAGTGCAAAATTAAAAACCTTACGTCCTCCTACTGATCATGCTATTGGCCACTTTAAATGCTCAGGATGGTGGGTGTCGTGATATCCCTTTGGCTCTGGAGGAGCGCCCCAGTGGCCGTGGTGTCAGGGGGTGTTCAGTCCTTTTATCCTTCCGCCCCACTCCCGGGACCGTCCCCTGCTCCCCAGCCTGGGCCACACCCCTCCTTAAGTACGGACACACCAGGAGGGCGTTTCCTGGGAAGCTGCTGGATCGACGCCGGTGGCTCTGTCGGCCCATGGGCCACGCCACTGGCGCCGTTCTGTGGCCGCACCCTGTGTTGAGCGTCTGTTCTCGCCTTACCCGCCTCCCCGCCATCGCTCTGTTCCTCCTTCTGCCGGCTGCACCTGGGACCCCAGTCTCGCTCCCGGGCCCGACCAGCCTGGAGCGTCGATGGGGGATTCGCCCCCTGTCTCCCTTGCGGAGTCATCATGCTCCGTCCTCCGGGGTAAGGTGAGCTGTGGGGGACTCGTTGGGTCTGCAGGGGCTCTCGGGTGCAATCCGCTGGGTCTGCAACTCCCGGAGCGGGACAATGGGTTTGCTTTCTTTTTTGGGAAATCAAGGAATTCACTAGAATTGGACATACCATCTGAAATTTATTAGCAATTGTGACACATGTAATGTGGTTTATGTTATTACCTGTGGATGTGATTTATGGTACATGGGAAGTATCACTCGAAGTGGGAAGATCCTTGAACATAGGTTGAGAATTAAACAAGGGATGGGGGAAGCACCAATTGGTCCCCACTTTCTAGACACTGGACATACTATAGATGATTTGAGATTTTTTTGTAGTATACAAAGATCGAGCCAACCCTGCGGTAATTGAGAACACCAGAAAGATTCTATTGCAACAGGAATGTTTCTGGACATATACGTTGAATATATTCCATATTGAAAAGTACGCAAACGGAGAGTGATTTCAGCAAAGGGTACTTTATTCGATCAGGAACAAGATGACTTTGGCCGGCTCACAGGCTGGCTTATATTCCCTAAGAACCCACCACCAAAACACCCCCACACTTCCTGATAGGTTATTTACAGTGGCCGAGAGTCCCATTGGCTTCTCGGCCAGGAACCTAGCCCTTTGATTGGGGCGGGCTAGGATCCACCTGGTCCATTGTCTCAAGGAGCAAAGCTTGACATTTGTCTCGGGACAAGTCTGGACATGTCCGGACTTGTCAGGACTTGATACACTACACCCCTCCCCCCTTGGTCTGCAATGCACCCACAGACAAAGTCCTTCAGGTGGGCTGGTACCTTCCTGGTGCGGGTAGAGTGGCGCAGTTCCAGGACTGCTGCTGCTTCTACCTCGGGAGCCCTTGGCGGCGAGCTGGCTGGAAGAGGTGTTGGGGGTGGCGGTGCCAGTGACCCTGGCGCCTCCAGAAGAGGTTCTCAGGTTCACCCACAGGTGGAGGCTGAGGGTCAGCCCCAGGTGGAGGCCGAGGGTCGGCCACCAGAAGTTGGGCCCTGGTTGAGGTCTCCGGAACCTCGGCTATGTCCGAGTCCTCGGGGTCTAATGGCAACGTCCGGCGGTGGAGCTGGTCGATGTGCCGGTGTAGAACTTGGCCGTCCTCACAAGAGACCTCATATGATCTGGGGCCCTTAACTCCTATGACGCGAGCCGGGATCCAGGTGGGCCCCCTGGCATAGTTTCGCACGTACACGGGGTCTTCTGGAAAGAACCCCCTGGCTGCCTCGTGCGTCTCCGTGCTCGGAGCCCCTGTCGCTGCCCTGTCGGGGTACAGACGATCCAACCGGGTCACCAGGTGATGGCCCAGAAGTAGCTCTGCCAGACTGCGCTCTGTAGTGGTGTGGGGCATAGTCCGCTGGCCGAAAAGGAAAGCCGCCAGTTTGTAGTCCCAATCTGAGGAGTCCAGGCGGCAGAGGGTGTCCTTTGTTGTCCGGACCATGCGTTCCGCCTGACCGTTGGTCACGTAATGAAATGGGGCCGACCGGACGTGGCGGATACCGTCGTACCTCGTGAAGTCCTGGAATTCAGCAGAGGTAAATGCTGTCCCGTTGTCTGTGACCAGTGTGTCAGGGATTCCCTGGGCACTGAAGATCCTCCACATTGCCCGGATGGCCACTTTCGAGGACATGGAGGGTACTGGGACTACCTCCAGCCAGTTACTGTAGGAGTCTACAAGTATAAAGAAAAGCTGGCCCTGGAAAGGTCCCGCAAAATCCAAGTGTAACCTTGACCAGGGGCGGTTTGAGGATTCCCAGTCCCTCTCTGGGGCTCAGGGGGGTTCCGGCCGCGATGCTTGGCACGGCTGGCACCTTTTTACTACATCCTCTATGTCTTTGTCAGGCCCCGGCCACCAGACATAACTCCGGGCCAAGGCCTTCATGCGCACCACCCCTTGATGTGCTTCGTTCAGGGCGATGAGAACCCGTTCCCTTAGGGGCTTAGGGATGACCACCCAGCTTCCCCACAGTACGCAGCCCTTGTGGGCTGACAGTTCATCCTTCCAGGAAGCGAAGGGAGCCAATTCTGGGTTCTCTTTAGTCTCTGGCCACCCCCTCACTACCCAGTCCAAGACCCGACAGAGAAGTTTGTCCTTGGAGGTGCAGCGGGCCACCTCCGTGACGTGGATGGGCTGATCCAGAAGGGACTCCAGCAGCACTACCTGGAGGGTGGGAGCCAGATCTGGGTCACAGCCGGGTAGCGGGAGGCAGCTCAGGGCGTCCACATGACCAATCGCCTTCCCTGGGTGATGAACGAGGGTGTATGAGTATCCCGCCATGAAAATGGACCAGTGCAGCACCCGGGGTGAGACCATCTGGGGAGATTGGTGGTCGGGGGTGAGGAGGCCCAACAGCGGCTTATGGTCTGTGAGGCGCCCATACAGGTAGTGGTGAAATTTTTTCACCCCTGCCACAATTGCCAAGTCCTCTTTATCTATTTGCGCGTAATTGCGCTCAGCCGCCGACAGAGTCCGTGAGTAATAGGCAACTGGGACCTCGCAACTGTCCAGCAGCCGATGACCCAGGACTGCCTCGACCCCGTAAGGCGAAGCGTCGCAAGCCAGCACCACGGGGAGAGCCTCGTTGAAACGCGCCAGGACCGAATTTGACACCAGAAGGTCCTTAACTGCTTGGAACGCCGCAGCTTGTGGCAGTCCCCAGACCCAAGGTGCCGACTTGTCCAGGAGGCGGTGGAGCGGCTCTGCAACTGCAGCTTTGAGGGGCAAAAATGAGTGCAGAACAGAACAGAAACCTTTATTGGCATTACACAGATAACCAGAACAAAGGCAAAATTTAAGGGATAGTACTAAAACAACGACAACCAATATTCCCATTATCTTAAAATACAAAGCAATCCTAACATGGTTTACGAGATTTACAAAGTACTACTCTTGACTTCCATACATGTCAAAAATTCAGCGACAGATAGTGTTATTGCTGGACTCTTGTCTGCTAGAAAGAAATTTAAATCCCTATCCAGAAAATCTCTCTGCACAGGGAGAAGTGGGCGGATCAAAACATTGTGCATAGCGAGATATTTAGGACAGCGAAAGAGAATATGGGTAATAGAATCAGGTTCCCCAAGATTACAGTTACAGAGTCTATCCTTGTATGGCACACCCCTGTATCTACCGGAAACCACTACTGAGGGGAAAAGGTTGAACCTTGCAAGCATAAAAACCCTCCTACAAACTGGAGTTGTCAAATTAGCAATATATGGTACCATGGAGGTATGCAAGGGGAGGATGGGGTAATGAATAGGGAGAACAAACTCCAAGACTACCGGCATTTATGATCTGTGCCTCTATATGCCAAATTCTCCTCCTTACCACCTGCAAGATTGCTACCTCACCACAGTTATAGAGGGGTTCCAGATCAATACCTAGGGTACCCACCTTTTTCACTATGGCCTGTGACCACTCTGATGTATAAGGGTCAGCTAAAAGTTGGACCATTAGGCTAGCAGGAGGAGATCGAAAATGGAGCCGAAGCCAATATTTGATCGTAATGATCCAAGCCCGAGATTCTATCAAGTGGAGACCCAGCTCCTTATAAAGGGCAAAAAGCGACACTGAGTTGGAAACACCAAGAATCCTGCGCAGAAAAGTGGAGTAGATGCTCTCAACTCTCCTAGTAAAAGACTGAATCCAGATAGGAATCCCGTATAGCAGACGAGATATAACAGCCGCTTGGAACATCTTAAGCGCAGCCGGTACAAATTGGTTGCCCTTGTGGAAAAAAA
>NW_015177061.1:162848-170201 GCF_001447785.1 Gekko japonicus
ACGCATTTGTGCGGATTACAAATGCACGATTAACGAAGCCCTGCAGGCTCACGTTTATCCAGTGCCAGTGGTGAGCCATGTGTTGGCTGCTTTAGCGGGAGCCCGAGTATTTGGCAAATTAGACTTGGCCATGGCGTATCAACAATTGCCGGTTGATGCCGCCACGGCCGAGGCTCAGACTATCGCAACGCACAAGGGGGGTTTCAAGGTGCACCGCCTCCAGTTCGGAGTCTCGGTTGCACCAGGTATTTTTCAGTCTTTTATGGATTCACTCCTAAAAGGTATCCCCGGAGTTCAGCCATTTTTAGACGTACTGATCGCCGCCCCGGACCACTCGTCTTTCGCCGACCGGCTGCGGACTGTGTTTCATTGCTTCGACGCAGCGGGCCTCAAGGTCAAACAGGAAAAGTGTCTGCTCGGGGTCCCGCATGTGGAATTTCTGGGATTTGCGTTCAACGCCTCTGGACTCCACCCCTCCATGGACAAAGTGAAAGCCATCACTCATGCACTGCCCCCAAAATCCAAATCGGAGCTGCAGGCGTTCCTGGGGCTATTAAACTTTTATCAAATGAGTGATAAAAGTTTAATAGCCCCAGGAACGCCTGCAGCTCCGATTTGGATTTTGGGGGCAGTGCATGAGTGATGGCTTTCACTTTGTCCATGGAGGGGTGGAGTCCAGAGGCGTTGAACGCAAATCCCAGAAATTCCACATGCGGGACCCCGAGCAGACACTTTTCCTGTTTGACCTTGAGGCCCGCTGCGTCGAAGCAATGAAACACAGTCCGCAGCCGGTCGGCGAAAGACGAGTGGTCCGGGGCGGCGATCAGTACGTCTAAAAATGGCTGAACTCCGGGGATACCTTTTAGGAGTGAATCCATAAAAGACTGAAAAATACCTGGTGCAACCGAGACTCCGAACTGGAGGCGGTGCACCTTGAAACCCCCCTTGTGCGTTGCGATAGTCTGAGCCTCGGCCGTGGCGGCATCAACCGGCAATTGTTGATACGCCATGGCCAAGTCTAATTTGCCAAATACTCGGGCTCCCGCTAAAGCAGCCAACACATGGCTCACCACTGGCACTGGATAAACGTGAGCCTGCAGGGCTTCGTTAATCGTGCATTTGTAATCCGCACAAATGCGTACTTCCCCATTCGGCTTAACTGGGGTGACTATGGGGGTCTCCCATCGAGCCGACATGAGTGGTTCTGGGACCCCTTGTTCCACCAGGCGATCTAGTTCTGCCTCAATCTTAGGCTTCATTGCAATCGGCGGTAGCCTGGTCTTAATGCGAATGGGCTGTACTGCAGGGTCTAGGTCCAGGGATGGGGGGGGGGCAGAGAAACATCCCAGTGTGCCATCAAAAATGCAGGGAAATTCCACGCACACCACGCCAAAATCCTGTGACCTGACCTGATGGATTCCATTCAGAGAGAGTCCCAGGGCCTCGAACCTATCAGGCTGGAGAGAGGCCTATCCACTACCAGCAGGTCTAGGGTGCCATTAAAGTCTTGAAACTGTACCCAGAACTTGCCCCAGCCCAGCACCGCCACGGGGTTCTTATTGAAGTCCCGTAACCGGAAACCCCGTGACTTCTGTAGGGGCGGGCCCCTCCCCTCCTCGGACAAAGTGTGCGGAGCGTATCCATGGAGATGATGGAGTAGGTCGACCCTGTGTCGATCTCCATGCTGCAGGGGGATCCCTCTATAAGAACCGTGACATGCATCTTGTTGGGGCCATCGGGGGGCAAGTTACAGACCTGGTGTTCCAGGAAGTGGGCCGATAGGGAATGGAGGTCGACGGGCTGGTCCAGTGAGGTCTGGTGCACTGTTGACTTCTGGCGTGGTCCCTTGGAGCGACAGACCCTGGCGATGTGCCCCGATTTGTTGCAGGTGCGACAGACCGCATTTCGAAAATGGCACGATCTGCGCTCATGGCCTTCCCCACAGCTGGCACATGGAGCTGAAGTGGTCAAAGCCTTGCTTGTTTTGGAGGATGAGTGATTTTGGCGCTGGCGGACCTATAGGACCTCCTCCTCGTCCGAGGCGTCGGAGCCGACAGTCACTTGGGTGCGGTGGACCGCCTTGGCGCGCCGGTCTTGATGGGCCTTCTCGTAAATGGTGGCCTCCCGGATCACTTTATCCAGGTCCAGGTAGTCCTGGCTGACCAGCTTCCGGCGGAGCTTGGGCTCTCTTAGACCCACAAGGAACTGGATCAACAGGGTGTCCGCTAGGTGCGGAAAGGAACAATTGGTGGCCGCTCACCTGAGCCCGGCCAAGAACTCGGAGGCCGGCTCGTCCGGCCCTTGGACCCTCGCACAAAAGTCCATGCGCTCAGCAAATTTTGTGGGCTTCAGCGAAAGGTGGTCGGTCAACGCTTTCACCAGCACGGGCTAGGGCTCATCCTTGGTCTTCTTAGGTGCTATGAGGTCCTTGAGTAGTAGGATGGTGTCCATGCCACACAACCGAAGGAGGTGAGCTTTTTTCTTTCCCTCGTCCACAATGTCGTGGCAGTCAAAGTAGTTCTCCAGGATCTTGAGCCAGGTTTCCCACTGTGTGGGGCGGGAGATATCGAAGGCGGCGATGATGTCCTGGGAGGTAGCCATTGTGCGGCGGCCACGTGGTTGGAGTAGCTCAGGAATGGTGGCAGCGGCTGGAGCGATGCGGGAAGCGCTGCTGCTCTCGGGGTTAGCCTGGCAAGTTACAGAGCAAGGAGCGGAGCAGTGAGCAGCAACCGGAGAACCAGGGTGCGAAGCGGAGCGGCTTGCGGCGGTCTCGGCGTTGGGGCTCGATGCAGTGCTCGAATCTGCATCCGGGTCGTTGTTCATGGGAGTTGGGATCCCACCTTCATCGCCAGTGAAAAGTACGCAAACGGAGAGTTATTTCAGCAAAGTGTACCACCAATGCACCAGTGTACCATCAACGCCCCATATATGGACATCAGGATGTGGGCATGAACCATCAACGCCCCATAATCGCTGCATCATGGGTGAGAACAGGACGTTTAGGGGACGGCCATCTTGCTTTTAGAAATTGTAATTTTGGAATTGGCTGAGAGGAGCACCAAAAGTTTTTTAATGGTGATGTATTTTTTAATATGTTGTACTATGTTATTGTTTTATTCAGCGATACGCCTTGTTAGCCGCCCTGAGCCTCCGGGAGGGCGGGATAAAAATGTAAATAATAAATAAATAAATAAATATTCGATCAGGAACAAGACAACTTTGGCCGGCTCACAGGCTGGCTTATATTCCCTCAGAACCCACCCTGATTGGGGCGGGCTAGGATCCACCTGGTCCATTGTCTCAAGGAGCAAAGCTTGACATTTGTCTCGGGACAAGTCTGGACATGTCTGGACTTGTCAGGACTTGATACACTACACATATGGTCTTAATTCTCATATTGAATACTCTTGTCTCTTCTATTTGTATGTTTGTATGTCAGTATAGTCTTTGTGCATTCTGTGCACCTTGGTGTTTAGTCATGCCGGCCACATGACCACGGAAATGTCTTTGGACAGCGCTGGCTCTTCGGCTTTGAAATGGAGATGAGCACCGCAACCCTAGAGTCGGATTCGACCGGCTTTCGAGCAAGGGAACCTTTATCTTTTTATAGTCTCCTTTAAGAATAACCAGTTGTTAACAGGTGTTGCTGATGATTAGAGATGCCATTCTCATGTAACTGAATGGATGGAAACTTTGGTGAAGAAATGAATGTTCTCTGTGCAATATAAGGATGTTCTTATGCTGTTGAGTGGCTAGATAAAATTTAGTGGCCTCTTTATAATGTGAATGCTCTTTTTGCTTGGAAGCAAGTGACTACTTGAGAGCAAAAAGCATAATACAATTTGTATATCTTGTCTACAGAAGCACCCTGAAGTTTATACATTACAAGCAAGAATGACAATAGTCGACTACCTTTGAAGAATCACTTTATTGTTGGCACAGCACTTTATTCCTTCCTTCCTTTGAAGATTAGAGTCTTGGACTATTAAGTGTTTATGAGATTGCCTGTGGTTTCCATTACAGTGTGATTGGATTGTACAATATATTCGTTTAGCCTTCACTAGGTGAATGTATATTTATACTTATGGTCTGTTGAGATTGCACTCTTTAATATTGTTGAGATATATACTTTGTTAACATAACCATGTTTTTTTGTTTGGATTACATAGCTCTATCTCCGTGGTTCTCTCCTGTATTGTATTATCAGCTCAGCACTGCAGCAGTGAAGGCCAAACATGGCCCTGCCTCAGCACACTTGGCTAGGGAGGGCTGGGCCTGGCCTTTCCCTATCTGGTAAAGGATGGGCCTGGCCTAGCCATTCCTCACACCACCCAGCTGTATGGCTTAGCTCTGGCTCAACCGCTCCTGCTTGAAGCAGGCCCTTTCTCACTCCTTTGGCAGGGGGAGGGGCCAGGGCAGGCTGGGGCCATTTCCCAGGGTCAGTTTCTCACTCCAATCTGTCCCTGATCCTTGAGATTCTTGGAAGAAGACCAGGGTAGAATGTACTAAAGAAATGAAACATATCAAGGAAGTAGAAAACCAGCAGTTTGTGTGTAGGAGCTATGTAGGGTATTGTGTTGTGTGCAAGGCCTGTTTTAGTTGTTGAACGGCCCTGGGCAGAGAGTGCCCTCCAAAGGTGGGGACATCTCTGAGATATGGTCTGCCAGAAGACAGCCATCTTTTCCAAACTATGTGGCTTTGAGGGTAAAATGGAACAAACTTGCAACTCTTTAAGATTATTTCAGCTTGCTCTACTGTAAAATCTAGTGAGAGCATGTGCAGGAAACAGGGACAGAAGGAATGCAGAAAAAGGAAGCCTAAAGGCCTCCTGAACCATCATGGCAGCATAGCTGACATATATTCATCTTCACTGCAGCTATTCTTCCCATGAAAGATAGCTGCAGATGTTTCCAATTTTCTAAGTGTTTCTTGATCGCAGGTAGAAGTCTTGTATAGTTTTCTTTAAATAAGGAGCTGCACCTATTAGTTAAGTTTATTCCTAAATATTTTATTGTCTTCTGGAATTCAATCCCTGAACCTTCCTATTTTATTTGAATCTGCTTCTTAGTACAATTTTTTGTTAAAATTTTAGTTTTCTTAAAATTGACTTGTAGTCTTGCATATTGTCCATATTCTTTTATTATATGGAGAAGTTGGTTGCTTGTTGCTTATGGCTCTTCCAATATAAAGACCTGGTCATCTGCAGATGCTTGAAGTTTATATTCTTCTCCTTTGAGTTTAAGTCCTCTAATTGCATTCTGGCTTCTTACCATATCACAGAGTGTCTCCAGGGCGAAAATGAATAGGAGAGGACAAAGGGGACAACCTTGTCTGGTTCCTTTTTCAATTTCTATACTTTGTGAAAGATCCCCATTTACCATAATTTTAGCAGACTGCTTTGTATATATTGCTTTAACCATTGTGTAAAAATATTCACCACATTTCCATGCCAACAGTTGCTCCAACATGAAAGACCAAGTAAGGTCCCGTTCACACTCACCTATTTGGTCCGGGAGCGGGACAGTTCGGGGGCGGTTCAAACCGGCGCGATCACACCACAACATCTGGGAAGCGCCGTGATTCCGTCCCCGAACTGTCTCTATTCTTGGAAACCGCGCCTCAAACTGAACCACCTATCTCGGTGGTTCAAGTGGATGCGGCGCCTCTTCCCGGCCGTTTGATCGCCGGCGCAAGGACGCGCCGGCACAACCCCGGGCCGGAGACGAACTGCGCATGCTCAGACATGCGCAGTTCAGCCAACCCCCGGTTAGGGCCGTGTTTTCTCCCCGGCGTTTGATCGCGCCGGGGAGAAACGGCGGCGCGGCCGGGGGATCCGTGAGATCCCGCCGCGCCGTGTCAACGTTGGCGCGGCTTTTAAAAGCCACGCCTTCAAGCGCCTTTTCCCCTGCCGTGTGGCAGGGGCCTAAGATTATCAAAGGCTTTCTCTGCATCAAGAAAAATCAATGCCATTTGTTTTTCAGGTTGTGCTTCAAAATATTCTAGCACATTCAAGATTGTTCTTACATTATTTCTCATTTGTCTCTTTGGTAAAAATCCTGATTGGTCTTGATGTATTTTTCAGTCTATTTGCTAATATAGATGCATAAATCTTATAATCCATATTAAGTAGTGATATTGGCCTATACATTTGGATTTCTTTCTCATCTGTGTCTGGTTTATAGATCAATGTAATCTATGGCTGGTTCCAAGTTTCTGGTAGTTCCTTTTCTTCAACTATGTTTTGTATTGTTAGTTTCTGTGGTAGGGCAATTTGATCTTCAAATGCCTGATAAAACTCTGCAGGAAACCCATCCGGTCCTGGTGTCTTGTTTTTCTTCTGGTTTTTAATTGCTTCAGTTACCTCGGAAAAAGAAATTGGCTCATTTAACATTTTCCTCTGTTTTTCTGTAAAAATTTTCTTACTATGGTTTTTTAGAAATTCTCTGATCTGAACTTGGTTAGTATTCTCCTGTTGGTATAAATTTTTATAAAAAGTTTCAGTAATGCCTTTCAAGTCTTTGTGAATGTTCTTTTCTTCCCCTCTTTCATTCTTCAAAGTCTTTATATGTTTCTTTTCCAAGTCTTTCTTTAATTTATATGCTAGCCACCTTGTCGGTTTATTTGCATTTTCAAAGAAATCTTGTTTTGCAAACATTATTTTCTTTGCAGTCTCCTGTGTTAATAAACAGTTAAATTGGTGCTGTAAATTTTTAATCTTAATTCTTAAATGTTCCAATACAGGTCCCAATTTCAACTTTTGTTCTTCTTGCTTAATTTGTTCTTCAGTCTGTACAAGTCTTTGTTTTCTTTTTCTTCTCATCCTTGCATCTTGTTTGAGCTCTGAGCAGGAGACAGAGGGGTGAGTGGTTTTTTACTTGCTTTTAGCTGGGAACTAGTCTGGGAGTGTGGGGAAGCGCTTGGAGTTGTTGCAGATTCCTGGCTGATTGAGAGAGGGAGAGGAAAGGGCATTGTTTGACTGTGCTTGACTGCAATTGAGAGGAAAAGGAAGGGGGCATTGTTTTGCATGTGATTGAGTGCCTGGGTGCATTTGAATAGCTGCTGCCCGCCCTCTGCTGGGGGAGGCCTCTATTTAAGGAAGCACCTTGCCAGAGGCAGAGGAGACCCAGCTGAGCTCTGAGCAGGAGCAGGAGACAGAGGGGTGAGTGGTTTTTTACTTGCTTTCAGCTGAGAGGATTCAGCTGAGGATATTGGTGGGAGAACTGGTCTGGGAGTGTGGGGAAGCGCTTGGAGTTGTTGCAGATTCCTGGCTGATTGAGAGAGGGAGAGGAAAGGGCATTGTTTGACTGTGATTGACTGGAATCGAGTATTTAAGAAAGCACCTTGACAGAGGCA
>NW_015177061.1:173618-207621 GCF_001447785.1 Gekko japonicus
ATTATAGCTTTGGAAAAAGTGCAGAAAAGAGCAACTCGAATGATGAAAGGGTTGGAACACTTTCCCTTTGAGGAAAGGTTAAGGCGCTTAGGGCTCTTTAGCTTGGAGAAACGACGACTGAGGGGTGACATGATTGAGGTTTATAAGATTATGCATGGGAAAGAGCAGGTAGAGAAAGAGGTACTTTTCTCCCTTGCTCACAATACAAGAACTCGTGGACACTCCATGAAATTGCTGAGTGGTCGGGTTAAAACAGGTACAAGGAAGTACTTCTTCACCCAAAGAGTGATTAACACTTGGAATTCACTGCCACAGGAAGTGGTGGCGGCTACAAGCATGGACGGCTTCAAAAGGGAATTAGATAAGCATATGGAGCAGAGGTCCATCAGTGGCTATTAGCCACAAGGTATAGATAGGGACTCTGGGGCAAGTGATGCTCTGTCATCTTGGTGTTTGGGGGCGTCAACAGTGGGATGGCTTCTAATGTCCTGGCCCCACTAGTGGACCTCCTGATGGCACTGGTATTTCTGGCCACTATTTCTCTGGCCACTGTGGTACAGAGTGTGTTGGTGGATGGGCCTTTGGCCTGATCCAACATTGGCATCTCTTATGTTCTTATGTTCTTATGATATACCAGCCTCTCGCAAAGGCCTTGAAGGCATCCCATACAATGTCCATGGCAATATCAGGTTGCATATTCAACCTGAAGAACTACTGGAATTCTTTTTCCGATATATTTACAAAGTCTAAGTTCTTTAAGAGCCAAGTATTCATTGACCATCTGCTTCTTTTTGGGGTATCTTGTAAGGTCAAAAGTAGAGGATTATGATCCGCAAATGGTAAAGGTGAGATCTCAGCTTCTATAATATCATCAATCATATTTGTTGAAATCTATGCCATATCTAGTCTTGTCCAATATTTATGTCTTGCTGAAAAGAAGGTGTAATCTTGTTTGTTTATGTTCCTAATTCTCCGTGCATCTGCTCACCATAGTTCTTCCACCAACTTAAAAAAATTATTAGGTAGCTCATTGCCTTTTTTCTGTCTTCCTGTATGGTTCTTCCTGTCATTGACTGTCAAATACTGCATTGTAGTCTCCATTTATACAAATTCCTCATATGTTAAGTTTGACAGGGTCTCCTGTAAAGTTTTGTAAGAAATTTTCCTGGTGTTGGTTTGGTGCGTAAATGTAACTACAAATGTGGTCTTAGCCTGCCTTTGAAGTTTAACTATCAGTAATATTCCATCCTCTGATTCATAGACCAATTCTGGATGTAAATGTGCCTTTACATAAGTCACCACACCTTTTTTCTTTTTCTACTTATCTGCAAGGACAAAAAAAAATTCTACTACAGATTTAGTTATGTTTCCCAATAGTTCTTTTACATTTCCAACAGAGTGTAAAATTCCAAATCCATACGGGGGGAAAGGAGGTGACGTGAGGGATCAGATATTAAAAGCAACAAATGGAACTACCCTTAAAATTGATGGCAAGGAGATAAGAGTTTTGATAGACATTCCCTTTGAAATAAGGGGAAAAAGGAAAAAGTACAGAGACTTGGTTTTGTTTCTACAAAAGAACAACATATCCTACAAATCATACTCTTCAAATTTAAAGATAAGAGGGGGAAATTTGACTCTGTCATGAAAGCAACAAAGTTTCTGCAGCAACAACTAGATCCAACAGGAGAAGAGGACGAGAAGAGCAACAAAGGGAGTGATGATGAAACACTTACTGGAGAAGACTCAGATTCGGATTGTGGGGCAGCTGCCTCCAAGCAAGGATATCAATTGAGGGAAAGAAGAGGCAAATGAGATGCTAATTCTCTCTGAAGTTTAACTTTTGACTCTTATTATTTAATCATTCTTTTGTAATGTTCTTTACTAAGTCAGAATACCTGGACTTGAATTATCTAAGCGATTTTAATTATCACTGTATTAACCTGCTACTCTACTATGTAATGCTGACGTATGCATGAGGGCTGGACCAGAGGTCTTGTAGATTCCAACTTTGAACTATTTGTCAGTTCTGTCAAAGCATTTGACTTGTTTGCAACTTTGCTGACTTTCTACAATAAAGCCAATTAAAGGACTTATTGCGTCTGAGAGTTACTACCCTGTCTGACAATGAGGCAGAGATGGAAAGCTTGAGAACCAGGATGGCTCACCACATTATGTGGCCTGCAGAAACCCTACAAAGTGTTAATTAAAGGAATGGTAAAATAGCCCATGAAGCCCCTGCTGGCTAGCACCACCTCTGCCATGAAACTTGCAGGCACTAGGGAGGAGGTCAGCCTGTGTGGCTGTCAGCTAGCTGCCATGTTTCATCCGTATTTGTCCTTTCCTGCCTGTGGCGTGACTGCGCATGCTTGCTCTGCTTGCTTGCTGTAAACAGCGATAGGGAGGCGCTCATGAGACCGTGTGAACTGGCGCTGCCAGACTGGGTTATCTGACTAACTTTGAGGAGGAGGGAGGGCTTCTCAATTGGGCGGAGTGGTGACGACATGAGGGCAAGCTAAACGGACCCTCCCCCTGCCCCCTCCTCCCGGGGGATGGGAAACCAAGTTTGCCGCCGCCTTTTCAGCGTTTGACAGACAGGAGGTGGAGGTGGCGGGGGACTTGGTGCAAGGAGGGAACAGATGCTGGTATAAATAAGAAAAGCTTTTTGTTCCGAGACTTTTGTGGGGGGAGGTAATGGGCCTGGTACATGGATCTAAGCTGGCTGGCCACACAGGCTTTGTAAAATCACTGCCTCTCCTACAGCGCCAGTTCTGATGGCCGCACATGCGCAAGGATTTATCTCTGTATGTACACTCCTGCCAAACTTGCATCATGTGTAAACCCCATAAGGGGAACCCCCCCGAGTTATTGAAACCATTACCGACCCCCAGCAGGCTGTGGGAGGTGATTTCCATGGATTTAATCATGGACTTACCCCCTAGCAAGTACATGACATTAATTTGGGTAGTCGTGGATTTGTTCTCCAAGCAAGCCCATTTCATTCCATTCCCAATTTGCCGACAGCGCGAGCATTGGCTAAAGCATTTCTCAAACATGTTTTCAGACTCCACACGTTGCCTACCAAAATAACAATGGATAGGGACTCCCAATTTATTTCAAAACTCTGGGGGGGAGCTCATGGAACTTATGGGGATAGAACAGGGGCTGAGCAGCGGCTACCATCCAGAGACTGATGGACAATCAGAACGTGTCAATAAAACCCTTGAACAATACTTACGATGCTTCACAAACTATCAACAAGACAATTGGGTGGACTTACTGACTTTGGCTGAATTTTGTTATAATAATGCTTACCACTGGTCCACAGGGGTGTCACCATTCAAAGCAGCTCTAGGGTATGACAGCCCCTCGATTCCCTTTCTAACCTTGACGTCCGGGAAAGGGGGTGAGGCATCCGATTGGTGTAAAACATTAAGGGACTCGTGGCCAAAGATATGTGAGACATCGGACATGGCCAAGGCTGCTTATAAGGACCAAGCTGACAAGAAATGGGTGGAGGGTTGGGTTCTGAAGCCTGGAGATTGTGTATATGTATCCACAAAGAATCTGTGACTTTCTCAGTCCTGTCGGAAGTTGGCGTGGAAATACATTGGTCCTTTTAAAGTTGTAAGGTTGATTAATGAGGTGACAGTAGAATTGGACTTGTCTAAGAATCTAAAGCATATCCATCCAATTTTCCATTTCAGCTTGCTGAAACCCAGTCCAGAAACTAATCAATGGTGCCCGGAACCGACAGTACCCCCCCCCATCCTGGTGGTGGGTGAAGAACATTACAAAATCTCAGACATTCTGGACTCTAAAATGAAACATGGACGATTGTATTATCTGGTGGAATGGGTGCATTGGGGTCCCCAACATTGGGAGTGGGTTTAGGGGAAGAATGTTCGAGCCCCTGACATTTTGCGTGAGTTCCACAGCCGTTTCCCGGAGAAACTGGGAGGTCTCCCGGCCACTCCGGGAGGCGGTTGGTTTATTTTTGAGGGGGCAGGATGTCAGCTAGCTGCCATGTTTCATCCATATCTGTCCTTTCCTGCCTGTGGTGCGACTGCACATGCTTGCTCGCTTGCTTTGTTCGCTTGCGATAGGGAGGCGCTCATGAGACCGTGCGAACTGGCGCTGCCAGACTGGGTTATCTGACTAACAACCTTACGTTCCACTGTTGGTATGAATATTTCTGCTCTCATGAGGCACGGAGACTCTCCCGTTCATTATGTAACCTCCCACCGGGAGAATTTCCCCCCGTGCGCTTGGATTTCATTTGCTTAGCCAATTGCAGCATCGTGTTATATGTAGTGGTGCATCCGCCCCATTGTCATTCCTAACAATATCCCTGTAGACCATGACAACGAACTTGTTGTCTAATAAAGCATAACGATTCCCTGGAAATGTGTGTGGAGATTTACATGCTGTTGAACCTGACAGTGGCACAGCCTGTGTCCAGCCACCTCTCCCCGTGCCTCCCTGCACCTTGAGACCCCAATACTATAGCAATTACACCTGCTACTGATCCACTCCTGAGCCCAATTCAAGGTGTTGGTTTTGACCTTTAAAGACCTATATGGCTCGGGACCAGGGTTTCTGAAGGACTGTCTTCTCCTATAGGTTCCTGACTAGGAACTAAGATCACAGGGAAAGGACCTCCTGACTGTCCCGCCAATCAAAGAAGCTCCATTTGGTGGGTACACAAGAGGAGGCCCTTTTCAGTGGCATCCGACGATTATGGAACTGCCTCCCCCATCACTTTTTATCTTTAGGAGGAAGTTGGAGATGGCTTTATTTAGGACTGCATTTGATTAAAGCAGTCCCAAGTTGTGGTTTTAAATCTGGGCTTTATGTATTTTTATGTACTCTGTTTTATTTATTTGCTTTGTATTGTAAGCTGCCTTGAGCTTCATAAGAAAGAAAGGTGGCTAATAAATGTTTTAAATAAAACTAAATAAGGCCCTGGTCACACGGGCCAGAAAACGTGGTGGGGGGGAGAATGGCTGTTCGCCCCGGAGCAAAATAAAGCACAGTAGCCCGATCACACAGTCCCCCGAGTCTCTGTGCTTCGGCTGTTAGCTGGCAATCACACGGTGATGCTGCAGCGTGGCAAAGAAGTGGCACAGCATGATCACAAAAGCATTTTGCATCTGTGCGCATGTGCTTACAAAAAACATCCAGTTTGCGACGAGATGTGGACGGGCGCCGGATGCCACGGGATACTAGCGCTCCCACGATCAGATGCCCGCCTGTGCCGTGCGTTTTCCAGATACTAGTGTACTTTCCTTGGTACTTTTTAACTCCGCATTTTCGGCGGGACGCCACAGGTTGGCCATGGGTGCGCTATGCTTCCCAGATGTTGTGGTGTGATTGTGTCCCAAAAATCCGCCCAACATTCTTGCCTTTCACGTGGCAAATTCTCTCTGTGACCGGGGCCTAAAAATAATATAATTTTAAAAGCCCCTAGATTTAACCATAAAAGTAGTATCAAACATCCTAAGTAGTTACAAAATAATGAGAGCAGCAGCAGCAGTGTTTAAAGACATGTAATTAGGACCTGAAAATGTCTTTCTGCTCTTTTGAAACAATGAGGAAGAGAGGGCAGCAAAGCTCTGGCACCATCGCCACTCTGCCATTCCTAGAAAACGGTCTTTGTGTGTACGCAATGGAAGCCTGGCATTGGCCAGTTCTGCTTCACACTGCCACGATGATGGGCTGAGCAATGAAGAATCCTCAGTTTAAGATACTATCCTGTCACTGAAGACAAGAACAAAGGCTCCTAGAGTAGCATCTCCAAACCATAAGGCTTAAAAGTGGTCAGAAGCCATCTGGTGCTCACATAGGTCTGGCCCATGCCTAAGAAATGTGGGTTTTCATCAGAAGATCTGGCAGCCGCCATTCAGCTGAGAGCTTATTCGTTCAACAGCATCATGATGCGTTGTCTGCTCTTTACAGTGTTGTTTTTAGATAAGGTTTGATAGATTTTTGAATTATTTTATTTATTTAGATTTGATTCCGGAGTTTGTCCTCCATCATCCGATGTAAGATCAACCCCGTCTTCCATGGCTGAGAACTTTACTTGGTGTGTGGAATGAAAACGAGGCTGTTTCAGCACCAGGCCTTCAGGCTTAACCTAACTGCTCCATAATTGCACCCACCCATAGCTAAATGGTCAAATTCTGCAGTTGTCTGGCAAGTGAAATCAGTGACATTGTCTATCTTCAGAAGAAAGGCAGGGGGCACCTATGTACGTGTCCTTTCAAAATAAGCCTGTTAGTAAATACATAAGATTATGTGGGCTTCCGGTTTGTGGATCAGTGATGGCGGTCGCTCTCCCCAAACCTTGGGGGAGTGACTCGTACACCAGCGGTATGGAGGGGTGCTACCTCAAGTAGCACTCACACGGAGCCTTTGTGATAGGCTCCAGGCCATAGGGCTTTTGAGGGGCTGCCTCTTCAATGGCTCAATGCTGGAGAATTGGGGCTTCACTCTTCCCTGATGGTCCTGCCACTGTGTGGCCCTTGGGCACAAGCTGATTCGACTGGGACAAGCGCTGTAGATAGAGCAGAATATCTATTACTGTAAGCGAGGTCAGAGAAATGACCGACAATGAACGTGAGTTCAAAATAAGTGGAATATTTTAAAAGCAAACTACCCACCACCGTGGGAAAAGCGGAGCGCAAAGAGGGATGCCTCTAATGCAAATGGACAGATAAGTGTAACGAAGGGGGCAGGGGGGGAAACAAGCAGCGATTTTGTTCTGAGAGACTTACTTGAGCGCTGACATCGAGGTGATGATTTTTCGAGTCAGCGAGAAGAGGTTTGGAATTGTAAACAATCGTATAAAATGGCAGCCTCGCAAGGAAAGTTTAAAGTGAAACTGGCGGGTAGTCAGAGCCCAAAACCGGAAGACGGAGCCAACATCATGAAAATGTTAGCGGATATGCTCAAGTCGGTGATGGAGCAACTCGATGGTATTAACCAGCAACTGACTTTGCTGAATCAAAACTTTGCATCCCAGCAGCTCCAACTGGCATAAACGGCAAAGAAGGTGGAGCATACGACTGAGAGAATTAAAGAGATAGACACCACAAACAAGAAAATGAAGAAAAGAATGGGGGAAGCTGAAGCAAAACAAAATTCCAAGAAAACCATTTGTTACAGCTACAAATGGAAAAAGCCAACATGATTCTCAGATTCCAGGGAGTTCCTGAATCGGCGAAAGAGGATCTGAGGAAGTTGCTCAGCGAGATCATTGCTCCAGCAATAGGCTCAACAGTGGCTGAAGTAGTAAAAGAGATGGGGACTGCTTATAGGGCATATGCCAATTATATTAAAAAAAATAGCCTGCCTGGAGAAATTGTGGTCAGATTCTCAAGAAGACAGACCAGAGATGCTATTTTAAAAGCGACCTCAGCAACTCCACTGAAAATGGGGAATATAAACATTAAAACTTTAAAAGACATTCGATTTGAAATTCGCCAAAAGAGGAAAAGCTATAAGGACTTAATTTCTTTTCTTCAAACCAATGGAATTTCATACAGGTGTGAGATCCCAGAGGGTGTCATCTTTAAAATCAATGATAAAAGACAAAAGATTGACTCCATTTTTAAAGCCAAAGAATTTTTGAGACGCCAGTTGGGATTGGAGGAAGAATCCAAAGATGAAGAATCAAAATCAAGTGACTCTGCTACCTCTGGAATGGATGAGGACTCTGCTGTAGAAATGGGTGCAGGTGAACAAGTATATTGTTGTTGTACTAACACTTTTATTAACACCACTTATAACACGGATATGATCTCCTCCTCTTGGGTTTTTAGTGTAGTGTGGTTATCTATCCTTTATCCTTAGATGTAATCCCCTTCCCTTATATTTTCTTTGTAGTTTTGTAGTCTTATTTAAAAAAGAAAAAAGATCATGTGAATACAGGCCTGTAGCTACAGTGGGGCATTTTGGGGCCCTGCCCCCTTAATTAAAAGCCTGGGCCCACAAGGAACAATGCCAGAAACCTTATTTTTGAGGAGACACACACACACCCGCTGCTTGCAGCTGGTGGCAGCCAGGGTGAGAGCTCCGGCTTCCCTCTACCTCCCAATGTGGAATTTGGGGGCCGGGGGTGGCATTATGGAACCTGGAAAGCTCAGATGGCATTTCAATGCCTTTTGAGTTCCCTTCTATGGGCAAGAAACTTTAGAAGCACACTTGAGGTTGGTACCTTCAATACATCTTCAACGATTGGAACCTCCCCTTTAAAGACAGGCATTCAGATTAATTTAATTAACTGTTATTTAAGTGCCCCCTTAAAAATTTAAATCCCCCCAAACAATAAAAAACCTGGCTACGGGCCTGCCTGAACATTTAAGATTAAGGTGAGTGGTGATGGGCCCAGATGAGACTTGGAAACGTCAGGCAAACTCATGTCCACACACACCAGATATCCACTGCCCTAGATATTTACTTAATATATTTATTAGCCGCCTTTCCTTCTTATAGGAACTTTAGGTGGCTTACAATGTAAATAATAATACAATACAATACTTACAAACTACCAGGGCTTTTCTTTACTTTTCCTTTTGGAAAAAGAGGTGCTGGAACTCTCAAGAAGGAAATTAAGTTTTCAATCTGTATACTAAAAACTCATGAACTTTTAAACATTTTAAAAAGTTTTTTTTTGTTTGTTTTTTTGGATCCCCCTTAAGGGGAATTTTTTATTGATTTTTTGCAAACTACAAGCTAAAACCGAAAATATGGGAAGGGGAAGTACATCTAAGGAGAAAGAAAAAAGGCCCACTAATAACGAAAAACCCAAGAGTAGGAGATCAATACATCAGCTTAACTCAATGTTACTTAAAAAAATTAATAAAACAATGAACATAATCTGTTATGCTAGGTTAATTATCTTTTAACTATTCATTTAACTGCTTAAAGAAACCCCCCGAGCATCCCAAAATTATTTCAGCGTTTTCAGGCACAAATCAGAGTCCTTCGGCCACTATTTATTCTTCTCTTTTCTAATCCTCAATTTGTATGAACCTTTGGAGGCAGCCCCCCCTTTTGAGAGGGTGAGTCCTCATCCGAAGACCCCGAGCCTAACTCGCCATCAGATTTGGTTCCACGAGCTGTGTTCACAGGAAATCATGTGCCTTAAGAATAGAGTCAATCTTTTCTTTTTTATTGTGAAGTTTGAAAATGATGTATTCTGGGATTAACCATCTGTAACTGATGCCATTTGTTTGTAGAAAAAGGATTAGTTCTTTATAATTCTTTCTCTTCTGTCTTATGTCAAATGGGATGTCTTTTAAAATCCTGATTTTGTTGTCCCCAATTTTCAAGGGAGTTTCCGTAGTTGCTTTCAAAATAGAGACTCTCACATGTCTCTTTGAGAATCTGACTACTATTTCCCCAGGCAGATTATTTTTCTTGATGTATAAGGAATAGGACCTATAGACCACATCCATCTCGCTTTAGAGGTATTCCACTGTCAAATCTGTCACTGGGGCTATTGCTTCACTCAGCCGTTGCTTCAGATTCTCTCCTTTAATTTCCGGGACCCCTTGAAATCGTAGGACCAAATTGGCTTTCTCCATTTGCAACTGCAAAAGTTGTGACTCTTCCGTGGTTTACTTCATTTCCAGCTTCTGCACCTTTTTCTTAACTTTTTTAGTGTTGGCGTCCATTTCCTTCACCTTCTCCCCCATTTGCTCCGTTGCTTTAAAAGATTGAGTCAATTGTAGCTGCTGTGAAGCCAAACTCTGGCCAATTGTTGACGGTTGTTGCTTGATATTAGTCATCTCATCCAGCAGAGGGTGCAAGGAATCTGCCAACATTTTGGAAAGCTCAGTGGTCTCTTCCGTTTGAGGACTACCTACTTTCGCTTTCAAAAGTTTTTCTTTCTCTGGTTTCTTCCCCACCATCTTTTTGGATTTGTTTACTTATCAAAAAGTTGCTAAAGTCTCTGATTTTCGCCCAAATGCTTGTCTGCACTCTGGTAAGTCTCTTAAAACAGTTTCCAACGCTTATTTTTCCACTCCCCCCTCTTTATTCCATGTTTTTGTTTATGCATTTGGGAGGGAACCCTCCCCTGCTCACTTCCCGTTTGCTTTTTAAGGGGGGCAGCTTTCTTTTTTAAATCTTCATGCTTGCTTCAACCCGACACACAGTTCATTCTTGGCCAACCGGCCTCGCTCGACATCGGGGGGGTTTCCACCCGATCTCCAACCCTTGTCCCAGTCAGCAGCACTCGTACCATACGATCACTCAGCGGCAGGACCTTCAGCGCGGAGGAGTCCCTCAATTCTCTGGCATCGAGTCATCGAAGAGGTTGCCCCTCAAAAGCCCCCTGGCTAGGAGCCTTTTGCCAAGGCTCCGGGGGGTCACGACCTGTTGCACCCCCTCCTACATGCTGGTGTGCAGTTTGCATCCCCGGGGCGTCTGGGAGATGTGTCTGCCTGCATGTTGCCATAGACCGGAAGCCTTAAAGAATTTTGTTGAAGAGGTTCAGGAACTCCATTCCAGTGCATTCCCCCAGGAAAAAAAGCCCTGCTGACTACTCTTTATGATCAATAATTTAAAACTGCCTGTAGGCAGAGGAAAAAATCAAATGCCATCATGAAAAAATGGGTCAATACATATTCCTGACCTGAAGAGGCTGAATTCTACATTTAGGCTGGGAAGGGGGGTGACAGGCTATGAATCTAAGTACCCTAGGGTCACTCCTGGGGTTAATCATGTATGTATAGGAGTAGAAACTAGTTGCATGTGGGCAATGCTTCTGATGGGTCAACCACTCCAGAAAAATTTTACTTTCACTTCACATCCACAGACACAAGTACAGAAGTAGCTAGAAGAAGTTATTCATCCGCAAACCACTGAGTGGCAAGAGAAACAGGTGTTATCATTGTATGTCTACTCATGTGTGAATCAGCACTTTCCCCTTCAAAGGGTGGAGTGCACCTGTCTTTCATCTGCTTCTTTTAATTTCCTGTCCAGCAGAAAATCACCCACCTAGTATGACCTGACCTTCACAGTGGAGAATGTATGCCCCACCACGACCCCAACAAGGAAAACCCAAGCTGCTATCTCTGTTGCCCCTTCAGTAATGCAGTAAGATCCACACAAGGGGAATGAAGGAACTGACATATTCTCTTCATCTACCAGGGAGTGTGTGTGGTGGGGAGAACTCACTTTTCTATCAAGAATAAAATAGTGTCCAGAATGAAATTCATTCCACAACCTGCCCCATTCCTCCAACCCCCAAACAGAGACTGAGATTTTAACATGCTGATTTCAGGCAGTTTCCGGCTTGTTGGCTGCTTGGCTTATTATCGGCTCTCATCGGACCCCACACAAACAGAGCCGTGCACTTTGTAGGTTGCATCCTCCATGGAGCACACAGTGACAGAAGCATAGCTTTGATCAACTAACCTTTGCAAGCCCGGTTATTTATTTATTTTGCCTCTTGCATAGCCAACGTGGTTTTGCAAGCAAAGGTCAGACAGAGGGAGTGACCTGGCCTCTGGCCCAGGAGAAGAAGGCTGGCCAGGGGACACTGTGTTCTACTGTACTTGGCAGCGCAAGAACTTGGGCAGCTTCTCGGTGTTTTAATTTTTATCAATATTATTAGTTATGCTTTTTTTCAAGTAAGCCAGTTGAGGGGAACGGAGTTAATTTCTACCCAAGAGCGTTTGTTTTCCGTGACTGTTGTTTTGACATATTCAACTATTTAACTCTCTCCCCCCCCCAGCTTTGAGGAAATCAGCAGTGCAGGGATCCTGGACTTCTGGAGGTCTTGCTGACTCAGGCACAGTGGCGCTTGGGACCTTGCTGCTGTCACTGGGGACCCCCTGAATTTGTAGAGCCGGCTGAGGACCACGGCCTGTAAGCTGGGGTGGTCACTCAGGACAAAGCTGGGCTGGCCAACCAGGGGTGGAGCCTGAGGAGGGCGGGGTCTGGAGAATATCCTATGGCCCACCTTCTAAAGCAGCCCTGCTCTCCAGGGGAGTTGACCTCCGTAGTCTGAGGTTCAGTCAGCATTCGGGGAGGCTGGCAGTCCCAGTGGATTGGCTCACCACATCCTCTTCCGAGCAGCCTCTCCAGCCAGAGCCTGATGACCTCTGAGGTGTGGAGATCAGCCATAATTCCAGGAGATCCCCAGTCACTAACTGGCAATTGGCAACCCTAAATGCAGTTCAACAGCATCCTTCACACCTCTTGCCAAGATCCAGCCCATAGAGAGAGTCAAAAGTAAAACCTTGTTGGAACCCTGGTACCCTGAAACTATAAAAAAACATGGAGATTAAGACTATTACAATCTCCACACGGCAGAATGTTAAGTAAATATGAGCTCGTAGGCCTTTCTTTCTTTCTTTCTTTCTTTCTTTCTTTCTTTCTTTCTTTCTTTCTTTCTTTCTTTCTTTCTTTCTTTCTTTCTTTCTTTCTTTCTTTCTTTCTTTCTTTCTGGCCACAGATGATCCTGCAGAGCTGTCTTGGAAGATTGGTGATCCCAGCATGTCAGGGTTACCGAACATCTTTCATTATCTAACCTCAGATTTTTCACAGAATGTATTTATTTATTAAACCACTTGTATCCTGCCTTTCCTTATGGTTCAAGAGGATGGATGAGCCACAAATACATCCACCTGTGAGGATACAGAGGGAAGTCTGGTCTGGACCATTATCTGTAATCCAGGACTTTCTGGTAGTGTACAGAAGAGTGCCAAACAGACTTTTAAGATGCACAGGAAGTGCTGGTGATGGTTCCTAGTGCTTCGTTAGTTTACACAAGAAACCAAGACATTTCTGGGCATGTCCCATTTCAAAATGCAGATGCAGGAATATCATAGTTAAATTTATCACTGTGCTTCTCTCAGGTCTCCCAAAAAAAATTTGGCTGAGGAGCCCCTGCTATGGGGTACTGAAAATCTGGAGGATCTCTCAAATACTATGAATTTTAATTCAAATGGCACCCAATGAAGTAAAGTTTCCTTGAAAAATAACTAATATGCAAGATATAAAAGCAAAATTCCCAAATTATCAGAGAATTAGTAACAGGATTACAGTGTCATTATTACGAAGTTTGAGTCCAGTGGCACCTTTAAGACCAACAAAATTTAATCCTGGGTTTATGTGCTTTCATGTGCTTATACCCAGAATTAAACTGGGTATAAGCACTCAAAGTATCATTGTTATTAAAGATACAGGGTCCCCCCCCCCTCCTTATTGGGTGTACTTGTATGCTCTGTTTCACAAATCTGTTTCATACCAGGAATTATGCTGGAAAACTAGATTCTTATATTTGGTGCAGCTTCAAATGTGATCCCATCGTTTGCTTTTATTGAGGCATAATATGAAAATCTGATTTCATATCAATGCTGTAGCAGAGGAAAGGTGCTGACGGACTGCACATTCTCTCAGAAGCCAAACCCGCCGTGATCCAGGGGGCTTCCTTGCAGGTATGCACAAGGGAGTCTCTGCAAGCCTCTCCCACCCCCATGCTTCAGCCTTATCAGTGGCTAAAGCACAGCAGCAACAGAGCAGGCCAAGTGTAGCAGCAAAGCACAGCATGCTAAGGTACAGCTGCATATAGTCAAACACCAGTGCATGAGTGGAAAGTGCAGGCCAGGAGTGTCTTTGTGCCAACAGATGGCACAAAACACACACACATGGGGAGAGGAAGGCAGTGCACTATGCAGGCCAGAATGGAAAGACAAAGAGCTGGCATGAAGTGACAGCCCAGGGTCCATAGCTGACACGGGTGATGCACCCTGCCAAATGTCCCCTGCCCCCTCACCAGACAGCTACAATCTGGCACAGGGCTGAGGAGGGGCTGAGGAGGTCCTCCCCCTTTGCCCAATGTCAGGTCCCACAGCAATTCAACGGAGTACACACTTATAGAAAGGAATTACTTTATTGAAGCCATGAGTCACTGAACAGAATCACTGTTCAGAATAACGCTAGATCATTGAGCTGGGAAGGTTAAAGCAAATTCATAATCAATACAGACAATAGACATGGTTCCCGCTCGCGCCCAAAAAGCAGTTTACGTGCCCAAACTCCTGGGAAAGCAACGGTAACTTTGTTATCACTACAAAACGCTTCTCACAGTTTCTACTCATTAAAACCAAAGCAAAGCAGACTTCTTCTCTTGACCACCTTTGACCTTGGAAATGATAACGTTACAGCAGGCAAGGCTGGCGTAGACTAACAAGAATGCAACCACTATGAATATATGCGCATGACTATATGAGCGGACGTCTAGAGAGGGGGGGGAATATACAGAGACAGGTGAATTGCCGAACTCAGATACCAGAATGCATATAGGAACAATAAGAACCTTTGGCAGCTTGCTGACACCCAGTGGCTGGCAAAGGCAGGAGCCTCAGGCCACCATGTCCTGGGGCCAGCCCAGTTGAGTGCGGGAAGTTCTGGCAGGCTCTATGCAGGGGTGACATAGAGCTCACCCGGCTGCATTTAAATCATGCTACCCGGAGGTTCCAGCTTCCTAGCAGCACAATTTTTGTTTGGATCGGCAGCGGCATGGCTCCTGCAGTGGGGCTTGGATCCATCTTCAGCTCAGCTCAGCTCCCCTTCAGTTTTTCTGGACCTCTGGGATCAGTGAGTCGGTCGGCTCCTCCTTGGTCAGCCAATCCCCCCCAGCTTGGCTCCTCAGTGCTTGACTGGAGTGGCTGGTTGGTCACTGGCTCCACCTCCCGCAGGCTTTTTGCTTGGCTGGTGCAGTTTTGCTCCGCTGAGGCTTCTGGGTCTCATGTGCTTTTGGCGCACTGGGGCCTGCTGCTCCCGGCCCCGGCGAAAGCTGCCTCCTGTGGTGGGGGCCTCACTCTTGGGCCTCGAGGAGCTGAGGAGGCCCAGCCGTGGGTGTGCAGCCAGGGGACTCAGTTCTTCATCTCTCTCCTTTTGGGTGAGTCTGTTTCTTTTAACGTTGAAGAATTATAGTTAGATCTTGGTAAACTGGTTAGGTTACTAAAACAGTAAAGTCAGGCCCATAGCTACAGTGGGGCATATGCCTCCCCGACTTCCACCCAGCCCCCCCCCAGGCCCCTGGCTCTCGGGGCCACCTGGAGGACTCCTGACTCTCTGGGTGGCCCGGAGGACTCTCCCCAAGCGCGGCTGGCTTCCCCACATAGGCAGGCAGATTGCGGACGTTGCAAAAGTGAGTTAAGATTTTTATTAACATTTTATTTTTTATTTTGTGACGTCAGTGCCCCCTGACTTATTTAAAGGCCCCCTGAATGACAAAATCCTGGCGGCTACGGACCTGAATAAAGTTAAGTTAATAAGGTTAAATTAAGGCAATTTAGTGTCAAGATTGCAAATGCCCCCTTGTTGCCCCCTAACAAAAACTTTTCTGGCTACGGGCTTGGGCAGCCCCTGCCTCCTTTTTAAGGCCCCATCAGGGCTGATGAGGAAGCAAAAGCATCCCGGGCCCCCTTGCGTGCTTCTGGTTGGGTCCAAGGATGGAGACTGGGAGGTCAAAGCATACCACAAACCCCCAACTCTGTGTCTGCTGCTGGAGCTGCTGGGAAATGTTGGGTTGCCACTTATGGGTCGGGAAATCCCTGGTGGCCAGCATCATGTCAGCGTGCAAGAACACTTCCAAAGAAAACTCTCCGCCTCACTGTCAGCAGGGTTACCAGAGGGATGGCAACAAACAATCTTGCATCATCACAATTCTATTGGGTAACCCTTTCCTGGCGCCTGCCAAGTGCTTTGAGAAAGAGGATGGGGCAAGGTGGGGCTTTTGCCCAGCAAGACTTCTGACTGGCTGCACAATTTTTTTACACTTTCCATTGCCTTCACTGCCGGCAGAACGTGAGCAGCCTGGGCTGCACAGAAGGCAGCTGCCAGTCTGTCCTGAGACGGTGGCTTATCCCCAAGGGGGGGGCAACTCCTCTGGAGTGGGGCAGCCGCCGCAGCACAAACGTGTGAGGCTGCCTAACCTGCTCCAGTAGCTGACAGTGGGGGGGGGGGCAGGGCTGGTGCAATCTGGAAGACATCCGATGGCCCCAGAAGACAGTGAGGTTATCAGCTCTGTCCGTGTCCCCCTCGCCTCCTGTGGGGCAGAGAAGTCCCTGAGAGGCCAGGGACACCAAAAGGACTTGTGCAAAATGATCAAAAGTGGGGAGAATGGCCAAGGAGACAAGCACATGGCTCCCTGCTGAAAGCAGAGCTGCCAACCTCCAGGTGGTGGCTGGAGATCTCCTGGGATTACCACCGATCTCCAGACAACAGAGATCAGTTCACCTGGAGAAAATGGTCGCTTTGCAAGGTGGACTCCGTGGCACTCATACCCTGCTAAGGTCCCTCCCCTCCCCTAACCCCCCCTCCTCAGGCTCCCCCCCACACCAGCTCTCCAGGTATTTCACAACCCAGAAGTGGGAACCTTCACTGAAAGGGGCAGACTAAGAGGAACCGAGGAGGAATAGGGTGCTCGGTGGCCCCTCCCCTTCCAAAAGGAGGCCTGTGGTAGTGCAGGACAACTGAGCCCCCTGGCGGGGCAAGACGAAGGGGAGGAGAAAGAAGTAGACTTTCCCAGCTCTGTTTAGTAGAGGCCCTTCGGCCGTGAGCAGGATCAAGGGCAGGCAACAGGACGAGGGTTGCTGGGTCCCCGCTGGCCCCCGGCAGGGGGTGGGGGGAAGTGTTGCCAGCTCCAGGTGGGGGAAACGCCTGGAGATTTAGGGGGGGGGAGCCTGTGGAGAACAGGGACCTCAGTGGGGTACAATGCCACAGAGAGTCCACCTGCCAAAGCATCCATCTTCTCCAGGGGAACTGATCTCTGGAGAGGAGCTGTAATTCCAGGGGATCCCCAGGTCCCACCTGGAGGCCGGCATCCTTATGCGACATCCCTGCCAAATGCATTTTGTGCAGACGTCTGTATTTTGGAACATGAGTTTCCCCACCGAAGAACAGGGACCTCTTTAGGGCTACAAGCTAAGGATTCGCAGATAGTCTCCTCCATCATTGGGAAACTGCAGTGCTGTGTCAGGTGCTGCAATTGTTTGATACGGGCCAAGTCGAAGATGCCCCCCCCCCACACACCAATGAGTAAGACAGCACTCTTCCTCTCTGAGTCTGTAATGCCTGCTAAGAAAAACTCCAGTCTAGCAGCAGAGCTTCCCCATTTTCTGGGACACTCAGGGTCAAATCATTCCCCACTTTCTGGAGAACTGGCCATTCTGTGTCCAGCACACGGCTGATGATAAACCAAGTGAAAAGTACTGAGACTTACTAGCGATTTCAGCTCTCATACTTTATTTCAGCTCAGAACAAGGCAACTCTAACCAGCTCACAGGCCCGTTTATGTGTGCAACACACACAAAAAAACATAAATACAAAGGGATTTAAAAGGGGGATTACATTTACTTATTTTAAAAGAATTATGAAGCCAGAATGCCAGCAGGGGGTTGGGGGCTATCCAGTGTTTTGCACAGAGTGTCACATGTATGACTATCTGCCCACTGGGCAGAAGTCTTGGGTGTGTGCTCGGTGCAAGGAGCTCCTGGTTCTCAGGGAACGTGTGTGCTCCCTTGAGGCCAAGGTGGCTGACCTGGAGAAGCAGAGACAGTCAGCTAGGCGCACAGAAAAGACTCTCGGGGACTTGTTAGCTACGTCCCACTCTGGATCTGGCAGCCCCGCTGCTGTCAGGGAGCATGAGGGTCTAGGGGAAACAGGGCACCATGCTGAGGATAAGGGGAATGTGCCCTCAGAAGGGACCTCTTCCCCAGCTGGTGAGCGGCTCTCCTTTTGCACCAAGGAACCATCCCTGAGCAGGGTGGGAGGGGGGCTCTTGGTAGTGGGTGATTCGATCCTTAGGCAGGTAGACAGCTGGGTGGCGAACCCGCGTACTGACCGTATGGTGACTTGCCTGCCTGGTGCAAAGGTAGCGGACATTACGCGTGTTTTAGATAGGCTGGTAGATAGTGCTGGGGAGGAGCCAGTGGTCGTGGTGCATGTCGGCACCAACGATGTGGGGAAATGCAGTCGTGAGGTCCTGGAGGAGAAATTTAGGCTCCTGGGCAGGAAACTTAGGTCCAGGACCTCCAAGGTAGCCTTCTCAGAAGTGCTACCTGTTCCACGCGCAGGGCCGGAGAGACAGGCACAGATCAGGAGTCTCAATGCGTGGATGAGACGATGGTGTAGAGGGGAAGGGTTCAGGTTTGTTAGGCACTGGGATTCTTTTTGGAACAAGAGGGAGCTGTACAGGCGAGACGGTCTCCACTTGTCCCGAGAAGGAACCAGGCTGCTGGCACTTAAAATCAAAAAGGTGGCAGAGCAGCTTTTAAACTGAATATTGGGGGAAAGCCGACAGGAGATGAAAAGTCTCTGGTTCGGGTTGGCTCATCTCAGAGAGATGAGGGGGTACCTGTTGCTTTTCTACAGGGAGGTGGATTGAAATTGTCCACAGAGGCCATGGCTGGTGACATGGACTGCCGGACAACGACTCGAGATAGCAAGAGGAAGGATGCAGGCTTAACTTGTAAGGGAAATTACAGCTGTTTCTATACAAATGCTAGAAGTGTCCGAGGTAAAATCGGGGAGTTGGAGTGCTTGGTGAGGGAGGGAAAAATAGACATTGTGGGTATTTCTGAAACTTGGTGGGATGAGGAAAATCAGTGGGACACAGTGATTCCCGGTTATATATTATATCGGAAGGATAGGGGGGGAAGGGTTGGAGGTGGGGTAGCTCTGTATGTCAGAGAGGGTATAAAGTCTAGAAAGATTGAGAGGCTAAGTGAATTGGATTCGCTTCTGGAAGTTCTATGGGTTGAAATAGGGGGGCCAAAAGGAAACTTAACACTGGGAGTTTGTTATCGCCCACCAGATCAAAAGATAGAGGAGGATTATAAAATGATGAATGCCTTAAAGATAGCAACTAGACAAAAACACTGTGTAATAATAGGTGATTTTAACTACCCACACATTGATTGGGTCAATATGTGTTCTAGCCGGGAAAAAGAGATTGAGTTTCTAGACACTCTAAATGACTGTGCTATGGAGCAGATGGTCACGGAACCTACCAGGGGAGAGGCGATCCTTGATTTGGTCCTAAGTAACACTCAAGACCTGGTGAGAGATGTAAAAGTGATTGCACCGCTTGGAAACAGTGATCATAATGTTGTTGAGTTCATCATTTGTACAAATAGAGAATTGGCCAAAAAGACTCACACAACCATTTTTAACTTTAAAAGGGGTAATTTCTCTGATATGAGGGGACACGTGGGGAGGAAACTGAAAGGAAAAGTAGAAAGGGTCAAAACAATTGGGGAAGCTTGGGATCTATTTAAAACTACGATCCTAGAAGCTCAAAAAATATATATTCCGCAGGTTAGGAAAGGCACAAACAGGTATAGGAAAAAGCCTGCATGGTTAACAAACAGAGTAATGGAGGCTGTAAAAAGTAAAAAGAATTCCTTTAAGCAGTGGAAAGCTAGTCACAGTGAGGCTGATAAAACGGAACACAGGCTATGGCAAATAAAATGCAAGTCTGAGGTCAGGCAGGCAAAAAGGGAATATGAGGAGCATATAGCAAAAAACGTAAAAACCAACAATAAAACTTTCTTCAAATACATTAGAAACAGGAAACCAGCCAGGGAGGCAGTGGGGCCCTTGGACGACCAAGGGGTAAAAGGAGTATTGAAGGATGATAGGGAAATGGCTGAGAAGCTAAATGCATTTTTTGCCTCCGTCTTCACTGTGGAAGATGAGAAGTGCTTGCCCACTCCAGAACCACTGATTTCAGGAGGGGTGTTGAAAGACCTGAGTCAGATTGAGGTGACGAGAGAGGAGGTCCTAAAACTGATAGACAACTTAAAAACTGAAAAATCACCAGGCCCAGATGGCATACATCCGAGAGTTCTGAAAGAACTCAAATGTGAACTTGTAGATCTCCTGACAAAGATATGTAATCTTTCCTTAAAATCTGCCTCCATTCCTGAGGATTGGAAGGTAGCTAATGTCACTCCCATCTTTAAAAAGGGTTCCAGAGGAGATCCGGGAAATTACAGGCCAGTCAGTCTGACGTCGATACCGGGTAAATTGGTGGAAACCATTATTAAGGAAAGAATTAGTAGGCACATAGATGAACAAAACCTATTGAGGCAGACTCAGCACGGTTTCTGTAAGGGAAGATCTTGTCTCACTAACCTGTTAGTGTTCTTTGAGGGGGTGAACAAACATGTGGACAAGGGGGATCCAATAGATATTATTTACCTTGACTTCCAGAAAGCTTTTGATAAAGTTCCTCATCAAAGGCTCCTAAGTAAGCTCAAAAATCATGGGATAGAAGGACAAGTCCTTTTATGGATCAAAAACTGGCTAGTTCATAGAAAACAGAGAGTGAGTGTAGGTGGGCAATTTTCTCAGTGGAGGGTGGTAAGCAGTGGGGTACCGCAGGGATCAGTACTTGGTCCACTGCTTTTTAACTTGTTCATTAATGATTTGGAGATGGGAGTAAGCAGTGAAGTGGCTAAATTTGCGGATGATACAAAGTTGTTCAGGGTGGTGAAAACCAGTGAGGATTGTGAGGCACTCCAAGGGGATCTGTCAAGGATGGGCGAGTGGGCGTCAACATGGCAAATGGGGTTCAATGTGGCCAAGTGCAAGGTGATGCACATTGGAGCCAAAAATCCTAAATATAAATACACATTGATGGGGTCTGAACTGGCAGAGACTGAGCAAGAGAGAGATCTTGGAGTTGTAGTGGATAACTCACTGAAAATGTCGAGACAGTGTGTGACTGCAATAAAGAAGGCCAATGCTATGCTGGGGATTATTAGGAAGGGTATTGAAAACAGATCAGCCAATATAATAATGCCCCTATATAAATCAATGGTGAGACCTCATTTGGAATACTGTGTGCAGTTCTGGGCACCACACCTTAAAAAGGATATTATAGCTTTGGAAAAAGTGCAGAAAAGGGCAACTCGAATGATAAAAGGGTTGGAACACTTTCCCTATGAGGAAAGGTTAAAGCGCTTAGGGCTCTTTAGCTTGGAGAAAAGACGACTGAGGGGTGACATGATCGAGGTTTATAAGATTATGCAGGTGGCAGCTACAAGCATGGACGGCTTCAAAAGGGAATTAGATAAGCATATGGAGCAGAGGTCCATCAGTGGCTATTAGCCACAAGGTATAGATAGGGACTCTGGGGCAAGTGATGCTCTGTCATCTTGGTGCTTGGGGGGGGTCAACAGTGGGAGGGCTTCTAATGTCCTGGCCCCACTGGTGGACCTCCTGATGGCACTGGTATTTCTGGCCACTGTGGGATACAGAGTGTTGGACTGGATGGGCCTTTGGCCTGATCCAACATTGGCATCTCTTATGTTCTTATGTTCTTAACAATCCCACACCCAAAACACACCCACACACGTACAGTGGCTGAGAGTTCCATAGGCTCTCAGCTGGGAGCCTAGTCTGCTGATAGGCGCTGGGTAGGATCCACTTGTCCCATTGTTACTGTAAGCGAAGCTCGGTCGCTTCACATGACCATGTGGTGAATTAGCCACGCACACGATTGGAGATGGATACATTACACCCCTCCTCCCTTGGTCCAGAAGACACCCACACACAAAGTCCTGCAAATAGGAGGGTGCTTTACGGGTTCTCGTTGAGCGGCGAGGTGCGGGAACCGGGGCAGAAGGTGACACCATAGCACTCAGCTGAGAGATGGGTGGTGTTGGCAGTTGTGGTGCTGGTAGCGCTGTTTCTCGGGGCACGGTCGTGCTGTCTGTTGGAGAATCGAAGGGTGCCTCATTGTGCCGGGCAGGGGTGTCTGGTAGCTGAGGTGGAGCAGGAGTTTCCAGGGTGTCTGGGTCCTTGAAGTCCTCCGGGTCGTATGGCAGTACCCGCTGCTGCAGCTGATCGATTTGGTGGTGCAGTATCTGGCCATCCTCGCTGGAGACCTCGTACGACCTGGGTCTCTGGACTCTCACCACCCGGCCCGGAATCCATGTCAGGCCTTGCGCATGGTTCCTGGCGTAGACCGGGTCCTCGGGAAAAAACCCTCTGGCCACCTCGGGTGACTCTGTGGCTGGTTCTTCTTCTGGGGCTCGATCAGGATGAAGGGGATCCAGCCTGGTTGTCAGGTGCCGGCCCAAAACATGCTCCGCTGGGTTGCATCCTGTCATGGTGTGGGGCATCATTCTCTGGCCAAAGAGGAATGCGGCCAGCTTGTAGTCCCAGTCCTTGCTATTCAAGGTCGTCTGTTCAGCTTGGCTGTTGGTTGCTGGGTGGAACAGGGCCGATCTGATGTTGCGAATTCCGTAGTAATGTGTGAAGTCCTGGAATTCGCTCAAGGTGAAAGCTGAGCCATTGTCGGTGACCAGGGTGTCGGGAATACCCTGGGCACTGAAGATGTGCCACATGGCCCGGATGGCTGGTTCTTCTTCTGGGGCTCGATCAGGATGAAGGGGATCCAGCCTGGTTGTCAGGTGCCGGCCCAAAACATGCTCCGCTGGGTTGCATCCTGTCATGGTGTGGGGCATCATTCTCTGGCCAAAGAGGAATGTGGCCAGCTTGTAGTCCCAGTCCTTGCTATTCAAGGTCGTCTGTTCAGCTTGGCTGTTGGTTGCTGGGTGGAACAGGGCCGATCTGATGTTGCGAATTCCGTAGTAATGTGTGAAGTCCTGGAATTCGCTCAAGGTGAAAGCTGAGCCATTGTCGGTGACCAGGGTGTCGGGAATACCCTGGGCACTGAAGATGTGCCACATTGCCCAGATGGCTGCTCTGGAGGAAGTGGATGGCACTGGAACGACCTCGAGCCATTTGCTGTATGTGTCCACTAGTATGAAGAACAGTTGACCCTGGAATGGCCCTGCGAAGTGCAAGTGGAGCCGAGACCAGGGCTTGTGTGAGGACACCCAGGCTCTCGTGGGAGGACTCCCAGGCTCTCGTGGGAGCCGGGGGAGGCTCGGGCCAGGACTTTTGGCAGGGCAGACACCTCTTGACCCAGTCCTCGATGTCCCGATCCAGCCCTGGCCACCAGACGTAACTTCTTGCCAAAGCTTTCATCTGGACCACCCCGGGATGCGTCTCATGGAGCACCATGAGGACTCGTTCCTTTAAAGGGGCTGGGATCACTACTCTGTCACCCCACATCAAGCAGCCTTTGTGGGCCGACAGCTCATCCTTGCGGGATGCAAAGGCAGTGAAGTCCGCCCCCCCTGGGGCCGTAGGCCACCCCCTTCTCACCCAGTCCAAGACGCGGCAAAGGATCGGGTCTTTAGCCGTGCGGCGCACCACCTCCCGAACATGCACAGGTTGATTGGGAAGAACCTCCAGCAGCGCAACCTGACGGGCTGGTGCCGGGTCCGGATCTGTAGTCAGCAGCGGAAGATGGCTCAAAGCGTCCGCATGCCCCATCGCTTTTCTCGGCCGGTGGACAAGCCAGCAAAATAGAGGATCCTGCCAAGAAAACAGACCACCGGAGAACCCGGGGAGACGTCATCTGCGGGGTCTGGCAGTTGGGGGCCAGGAGGCCGAGGAGCAGTTTATGGTCCGTCAGGATCGTGAACAGCCGGCCATACAAGTAATGGAGAAATTTCTTCACCCCCTCCACTATAGCAAGTGCCTCCTTGTCAATCTGTGCATAATTACGCTCCGCAGATGACAAAGTGTGCAAATAGTAAGCCACCAGGACCTCTCGGCTGTCTGG
The DNA here is from genome assembly GCF_001447785.1 of Gekko japonicus. Lineage (NCBI taxonomy): Eukaryota > Metazoa > Chordata > Lepidosauria > Squamata > Gekkonidae > Gekko > Gekko japonicus. The sequence continues at coordinate 197,290 of NW_015177061.1, forward strand.
TAACTGGTGGCCCAGGACCGCCCCTACCTCGTAAGGTGAGGAATCACATGCAAGGACCACCGGTAAAGCCTCATTGAATGAGAGAGGACTGAGTTAGAGACCAGGAGGTCCTTCACGGCCTGGAAAGTGGTGGCGTGCATTGGCCCCCAGACCCAAGTGGCATTCTTGTCCAGCAGGTGGTGTAAGGGCTCCGCCACTGCTGCCTTCAGGGGTAGGTGTCAGCTAAGCTGCCAATAGTGTGGTGTGTATTTCCCTTTCATGTGCATTCTTTTCCTTGCGCTTAATTGCCTCTTCGCTACAACGCATATCTCTCAAGGCCACTGGAGGAGTTGCTATGTCTCAACACAGAAAGAGTCGTGGGAAGCTTCTTACCTGTTTTGCTTTTGCAGCCATTAGTTCTCAGCCTAATGCCCGCGTGCGGGAACCCATGTAATTGGGTACTACGTGTGGGGGGGTGTATACGAATGCCCTATAACCTATTATGCGCATAGATCACCCGTCATTCCTAACAGTGTTCATGTTACTGCATCTATGGCTTTTCAATAAAAGTAAAACCTTTCTAGAAGTGTGTACTTCTTTGTTTTGCTGTGGGTCCTGGCAGTGGGAAGGAATGATAAAAATTTAACAGGCCCAGGAAAGCCTGTAACTCCATCTTGGATGTGAGTGGGGGAGCCAGCATGATGGCCTTGGTCTTTTCATCAGTGGGGTGGATACCCAGGGCGTCCATGGTGAACCCCAAGAACTCCACCTTGGGAAACCTGAGCAGGCATTTTTCATGCTTGACCTTCAGGCCAGCTATGTCGAAACACTGGAGTACAGTCTGCAGCCGATCAGCGAAGGTCGAAGCGTCTGGGGCCGTGATGAACACATCATCTAGAAACAGCTGCACTCCTGGTATCCCTTTTACCAAATTGTCCATAAAAGATTGAAAGATGCCCAGCACGACCGACACCCCAAACTGGAGGCAATGAACTTTAAAAGCCCCCTTGTGTGTGGCAATCGTTTGGGCCTCGGCAGTTGCGGCATCCACCGGGAGTTGCTGGTATGCCTGAGCCAGATCTAACTTGCTGAAAACCCAGGCCCCCACCAGAGCCGTGAGCATGTGGCTGACCACCGGTACTGGGTACGTGTGGTCCTGTAGTGCCTTGTTTAACGTGCACGTATAGTCCGCGCAAATGCGCACTTCCCGGTTGGGTTTCACCGGGGTTACTATCGGGGTCTCCCACTGGGCAGAAGCGACTGGCTCCAGCACCCCCTGTTCCACCAACCGATCGAGCTCCGCCTCGATCCTTGGCCGCATAGCAATAGGGGGGTGTCTGGCCTTAACCCGGATGGGGTGGATAGCTGGGTCAAGGTCGAGGGAAATGGGGCCCCTGGTATAGCCGCAAAGTCCTCAGCCCGGAGCTGATTTACCCCCATGATCGTCAGGGGCCCGAACCAAGAAAGTCCCAGCAGACTGGAGAGCCTCCCCACCACCACCACCAAGTCCAATTGTCCACAAAAGTCCTGAAACTGCACCGTAAACTTGCCCCAGCCCAGAACCGCCACAGGGTTCTTGTTAAAGTCCCGTAACTTAAGCCCCAATGGCTTACGCAGAGGGGGTCCCCCCGTGGGTAGAGCGAGCACAGTGTTTCCTCTGAAATTATGGAATAGGAAGAGCCAGAGTCAATTTCCATACTGCAGGGGACCCCTCTATTAACACCATTACGTGCACCTTATTTGGGCTATCGGGGGGCAAGTTACATACCTGGTGCTGCCGGTGGTGGGTAGAGAGGGTATGAAGGTTGGTGGGTAGATCTCATGCTGTTTGGTGGGCTGTAGTCTTCTGGGGCTGTTGTTGGGAGTGGCAGACCCGGGCCAGATGGCCTGGCTTGTTGCAGGAGCAGCAGACGGCATCCCTGAAGTGGCAAATCCCTGAAGTGGCAAACCAAAGTTCATGCACCTCTCCACAGCTGGTGCAGGAAGAAGATGAGGAGGAGGCTTTGGCCGAGGATGGTTCCCCCGAGCGATGCTGCTGTTGAGATGGACGGCGGCATACCTGGAGCACTTCCTCATCTTCTGAGTCATCCGACTTGAGGGCTGCTTGAGTGAGATGGACCGCCTGCACGCGGTGGTCTTGATGCGCCTTTTTGTAGGTCTTGATGTGCCTCCCAGAGAGCCTTATCTAGGTCCAGGTCATTCTGGCTAACTAGTTTCCTCTGAAGCTTGGGTTCCCAGAGACCCAAGAGGAACTGGTTTAGCAAGGCATTCGCCAGGTCGGGAAACAAGCACCTGGTGGCCGCCCGCCGGAGCCCGGCCAAGAACTCATAAGCCGGCTTGTCTGGCCCCTGGACCCGTGCAAAAAAGTCCATGCGCTCAGCAAACTTTGTGGGCTTTGGTGAAAGGTGGTCAGTCAGCGCTTTCACCAGCACCACATAGGACTCGTCCTTGGTCTGCTTAGGCTCAATTAGGTCCTTGAGCAGCAAGACCGTGTCTATGCCGCAGGACCAGAGGAGATGGACCTTCTTCTTACCCGGGTCTACGATGTCATGGCAGTTGAAGTAGCTCTCCGGGATCTCGAGCCAGGTCTCCCACTGTGTGGGGCGGGAGATGTCGAAGGGAGCGATGCTTTCCTGGGAGGTAGCCATTGGACTGCTTCCACGTGGAGGGTGTAGCTCGGGAACGGAGGTGGCGGAGGCTGGAGTGAGGCGTGAAGTGCTGCTGCTCTCGGGGTCAGCAGGGTGAGGTACGAAGTGAGGAGTGGTGCAGTGAGCGGCTACCAGAGAACCAGGGCACGAAGCAAAGCGGCGTGCGGCAGTCTCGGCACTGGGGCTTGATGCGATGCTCAAATCTTCGTCGAGGTCGATGTTCATGGGAGTTAGAATCCCACCTTCATCGCCAGTGAAAAGTACTGAGACTTACTAGCGATTTCAGCTCTCATACTTTATTTCAGCTCAGAACAAGACAACTCTAACCAGCTCACAGGCCAGTTTATATGTGCAACAATTCCACACCCAAAACACACCCACACACAAGTGATTGGCTATTTACAGTGGCCGAGAGTTCCATAGGCTCTCGGCTGGGAGCCTAGCCCACCAATAGGCGCCGGCTAGGATCCGCTTGTCCCATTGTTACTCGGCCGCCTCGCATGATCGCGTGGTGAATTAGCCACACATGCGGTCGGAGATGGATACATTACACAGAGGATGATTCATATATCCACTCAGTTATCATCACTCAATTTCTCTGAAAAAAACACTGCTTCCTTTGGCTGGAAATCTCTGGGTATTTGACCTGGAGTGCCGGGGACTGAAGCAAGAATCTCCCGCATGCCAGCAGTGGCTCCTCCTCTGAGCCACAGCCCCTCTGTTGTGTACTAGCTGAACCACACATGCAGGCGGGCCGCCATGTGGCCCGACAAACTAGTGTAGCTTCGCTACCAGGGACAATAGAGTCCCAGGATCCTAAAACCCGCCAACCGGCAAGTAGGGATTCTAAAGAGAAACCTATGAGATTGTAACTATTGTATACAGCATATCACGGGTGTGGGTGGGTGTAATGGGTGTGGTTGTAAACGGACATATAAGCAGCTTTTGGGCTAGCTACTGGATCTCTCTCTTTTCCCGAAATCACTTAGGCAAACGATGAGCTGAAATCACTCGACGATACGTCAGTCTCAGTACTTTATACCTTCCCTGTTTAGGCTGCTGGCAGGAGACCCAAGGGGTGGAAGTCCTCCCCCTCCCCACTCTCCAGGCTGGCATCCAGAGCTTCAGGAAAGGATTGGTTGTCATCTAGATCTCCCTCCTTCTTCCAAGGACTCCCACAGTCTGGTGAATCCTCCTTGGCTTTGTCTGAATCTTCCCACTAGGAACACTTTTTTCCCTCCTGATTTTTTCCCCTTTGAAGCAAGTTCTTGCCCTTTGAAGCATGCCTCATAAATCCCGCCCCCAACCTTCACCTCAGGATACTTCAGCATTTCCTAAGGAGAGATCTCATATGGAAGTTTCATGTTCTTGCCAGCTGTCTTTGATCTCCCTTCCCACCATACAGATGTGGAAACACTACCCCCCCCACACACACATACTTCTCTTTGACATCTTATTAAAATACTTCTAACTTTCTCAGAAGTCCTACAGACTGATGCCAACAAAGTTTTATTCTGCTCTGGTTAGACCCTCACCTAGAGTATTGTGTTCAGTTTTGGGCACCACAATTTAAGAAGGATACAGACAAGCTGGAACGTGTCCACAGGAGAGCAACGAAGATGGTGAGGGGTCTGAAGACCAAATCCTATGAGGAAAGGTTGAAGGAGCTGGGTATGTTTAGCCTGGAGAGGAGATGACTGAGAGGTGATATGATAACCATATTCAAGTACTTGAAGGGCTGTCATCTAGGGGATGGTGTGGAGTTGTTTTCTGTTGCCCCAGAAGGTTGAACCAGAACCAACGGGTTGAAATTAAATCAGAAAAACATTAGGAAGAACTTCCTGACAGTTTGAGTGGTTCCTCAGTGGAACAGGCTTCCTCGGGAGGTGGTGGGCTCTCCTTCTTTGGAGGTTTTCAAACAGAGGATAGATGGCCATCTGACAGCAGTGCTGATTCTGTGAATTTGTGCAGATCCTGAGAGGGAGGGCAGGAAGGGTTGCCTCAGTGCTTAGTTCTCATGGCCCTTTTTTACATGCCCAGGGAAATGCTGATCGCCACTTTGGGGATCAGGAAGCAATTTTTCTCCATGCTAGTTTGGCCAGGGCTCCTGGAGGTTTTTTGTCATCTGGGCGTGGAACAGTGGTTACTGCGGGTGTGGATGGGGAGGTATTTGTGAATGTCCTGCCTTGAGCAGGGGGTTGGACTAGATGACCCTGGAGGTCCCTTCCAACTCTATGATTCTATGATTCTAAGGTATGAGCTTTCGTGTGCATGCACACTTTGGCAAATTTCCAATGTAACTGTGGAAGTGTGCCTGCACATTAAACCTTGAATAAACCTTTGTTGGTCTTCAAGGTGCCTGGCTGGACTCAGACTTTGTTCTACTGCTTCAGATCAACATGGCTGCCCCACCTGGATCTAGACGGATGCCAAATCATCTCTCATTTCTTCTAAGGCAAAACTTGGTAGCAAAAGGCACATAACCATTTCAGGTGGAGGTGTTGGTGAGTGTTATTTATTAATAGTTTGATAAATATTAATTGAAGCTAAATCAATTAAGGTAGACAGCCAGAAGGGGGGCTGTTTTGCATTGAGTGGACTCCTTGTGTTCTGCCTTTATAGTCTGCCTTTCTTACGGAAGGCCAGAAGCCGTTTACAGGAAGCGCCAGCCACCAATGCAGTAGGAACTATTTACAAACTCTCAGCACACATTAGAGGACTACGACTGTATCCTTTTCATTATAAAAAAGTTCCTTTTTGTGCATTCTGTGGAAATACACCAGAGTGGGTCCATCCCGACCTCGTCAGGCAGGCCATTCCAGGAAGTGGAATGCAGGAGGAGAAGTCCCAGTAGCGGGGCAAGTCGGGTTACAAAATCTTATTTACTGATGTAAAATACTCCTATTTATATGCCAGTTTGTCTCCCCTGACTCAAGGTGGCGGACAACAGAAATTTTAAAAGGAGTTAAAAATGGAGGGTGGACAGCATAGCCTAAATTTGCCAGAACAATATTAACATAGAATATTAAAATAAGGTTGAAACATGAAATGTATGATCCCCAGGACACCAGTGTCAGAAATGCTACCGGTCCGGTGTGCATGGCCAAGAAACTGCAGACCAGTTAACTTAACCTCTGTTTCAGATAATTGGTAGAAAGTGCTATTGAAGACAGAACGGGTAAGCACATAGAAAACTGATCCTTGGTGAAGGGAAATCAGCATGTCTTCTGAAAAGGGACGCCTTGGCTCACTAATCTCTTAAAACCAGCATGGTAGAGTGCTTAGAGCAGGGGTCACCACCTTTTGTGACCCTGTGGGCACCTTTGGACTTCTGACCCAGTGTGCGGAGGAAAGCCATAAAATGGCTGCCACAAAATAGTTGCCACGTGGGGCAGAGCCAGCCACAAAAGGGCTGCCTCAGCTTACTTCACTCATATAGTGAAGAACTTTGCCTGTGGTGGCAGCTGCTCCCAAAGCAACTTTTCTAGAAATTTGCCCAGCCAATCAGAAGCCTTGCTAGGCCTCTGCCCACTTTCTAAACACATTGCCCAGATTGCCCGGAGGTATGGGCTTGGGTGTCATCAATATGCAGATGACACCCAGCTCTATCTGATGCTGGGCGGCCGGTCAGACTCCACCCCAGAAGATCTACACCGGGCATTGCAAGCCATGGCTGGTTGGCTCAGGCTGAGCCATCTGAAGCTAAACCCGGTGAAGACAGAGGTCCTGGGCCTGAGACACGCTGGTTTGGGGTTGGAGATCCCTCTCCCGACCTTCAATGGGGCGCCGTTTGTGCCAGTGTCAGAGGTTAGGAGTTTGCGAGTGCTCCTGGACTCCTCTCTAACTATGGAGGCCCAGGTGGCAGCCACTGCCAGGTCGGCCTTTACTATCTTAGGCTGGCTCGGCAGTTGGTTCCTTTCCTCGACCACGATGACCTGGCCACAGAGATCCATGCGACGGTCACCTCGAGGCTAGACTACTATAACGCTCTCTATGTGGGGCTGCCTTTGTCGCAAATCTGGAAGCTGCAGCTAGTGCAGAATGCTGCAGCTAGGCTTCCGATGTGTCTCCCTAGGCAGGAGCACATCTGTCCTGTGCTGAAAGCGCTGCCCTGGCTGCCAATAGCATTCCGGATTCGCTTCAAAGTCCTGGTTCTAACCTTTAAAGCCCTATACGGCCAGGGTCCGACATACCTGAGGGACCACCTTTCCCCATATATACCCCAAAGGGCACTACAGTAAGGGAAGCAACATCTGCTGGTGATCCCAGGCCCCAAGGAAGCCAGGCTTGCTGTCAGTAGGGCCAAGGCCTTCTCGGTGGTGGCTCCTACCTGGTGGAATGAGCTCCCGGAGGAGATCAGGGCCCTGCGGGACCTTGCACAGTTCCACAGGGCCTGCAAGACAGAGCTCTTTCTCCAGGCTTTTGAGTAGGAGCCGCCACTACCACCACCACCAACGAGTTTGGAAACAGCGGGGTATGGGAGTGGTCCTGTGACGATCGAACTGCAACACTATGTGTAAATACCACTGATTTGAGATCTGACTGAATATCCTCCGGATACCATCTTTAAATTGAAGACTATCATCTGTGGCCATCTTGAAACACTATTTTGTAAATATTGTAATTTGTGTGTTTTTATTTTGTTTTTATGTGTTTGACATGCGTGCCCTGATGTTAGCCACCCTGAGTCCGCTTGTGGGGAGGGCGGCCTAGAAATCGAATGATAAATAAATAAATAAATAAAAGCATTGGCAGGCACCAGGAAAAGATGTTGGAAGGTGCCATGGCACCCACAGGCCCCTTGTTTGGGAAATAGGGCTGCCAGGTCCCTACCTGCTGCCGGCGGGGGGGGGGGGGGGGGGGCCCCCTTTCCTTGCTCTTCCTGGATCTTCTGGATCTTTCCTGGTACCCTGAAACATGCTTGCGGGGTAGGGCGGCGTATAAATTTAATAAATAAAAAATAAAATACCATAGAGATTTTAGGCCGAGTGCTAGAGAGTCCTCCCAGCAACGTGCCCTGCATGATGATGTCACCTCTGGGTGATGTCATTGCGCCAGGCATGTTGGCACAATCCCAGCACTTTAGAGGCGGGGTTCCCTCAGCCAGACGGATCCGGGCTGGTGGATTGGGGGCCCCTAAAGCAGGCAACCCCCCACCCCTAGGGGAATGGCAAGCCTATTGGAAACGCTGGGTTAGAGTGTCAGACTCTGATCTAGGAGACAGAGGTTTGAATCCACACTCTGACATGCAAGCTTGCTGGGTGATCTTGGGCCAGTCACACTCTCTTAGCATAATCTACCTGTCATGATCCTAGGCCTATAGCAGTGCGGCCTACAGGTTCTAGGGAAGCCTAGTGACTCCAGGGAAGCCTGTATTAGAGTAGCTGTCAGAGCCTACATTTCCCAGGCACCCTCTGGGCCCTGTTTAACATGGGATTTGGAGGGAAAACTTGCACCAGTAGAGGAGTAGCGGGAGGTGCCTGGGACGAAGAGATAAAAAGCCTTGCTTTGGAGTGGGTTCACTCCTCGGGAGCAGAGCTGAGGAGAAGCTGCTGCAGATGGAAGAATCTCTCATCCAGAAAGGGGTAAGTCAGCTTGAAGCCAATCACCAAGAGACAGCTAGGGCCAGTCTAGATAGACATGTTGGATATTTAGTAGAGTAAATGAAGTGCAGCAGAATAATGCAGCACAGACACATGTGTGTTTAACTTGGAAAAATTACTTCAAGAGCTTTGGTAAGACATTAGAGAGAGGTTGCATTGATCCACATTATTGTCATTCCTGTTTGTGCCACGGCAAGAGATTGGTGACAAACATCAACTGATAGAGTTGAAAAAGACACACGAAACCGCAGTTTAATCCTAGGAAAGTGTGTTCTCTTTATCTCTTACATTACTTGGAACTACATGTTTTCAAATAAAGGAGTGATAAACACTGTTTGGGAACTCATATAACGAGGACTCCTCAGTTTGCTTTGCACACTTTACAGTTCCGTCAGGACTTCTCAAAGAGTAAACATTCCAGGAGCTCAGCCAAAACAACGTCAAGAATAACTACATCAAGATTTTGTATAACCTGTAGTTATAAATATTGACTATTTTTATTGTTCCAATTGATTAGTGAAAGTTATAAGTAATGGTTGGTCTGTTTGAAACAACAGGTTTGGGATATCTGTAGTGCTCTAACTGAAGGCTGAGGGGGAAAAAACTTATAGGACAGTTTGATTTTTAGAGTGGGCTTTGCAGAGAAAAAAAATAGTAATGGGCTGATCACCTAGAGTAAATGAAGTGCGGCAGAATAATGCAGCACAGACACATGTGTGTTTAACTTCTAAGGAAAAATTACTTCAAGATTAGGGAAAGGATTACATGGAAAGAAAACAACAACAGTTTAACTCATCTTTCTAGTTATGATCTACTCAATCTTGTTTGTTTGTTCCCTCATTAAAAATAAAACCTCTCCCTTTTTGGTGGGAAGAATCTACTCTACAATTAATTGGCTGTATGCTAAACTTGCTATTAGCTTACAGGAACTTCAACTTAACCCTTTCATGACTGAAGGGATGATACTTGCAAAACCCAGTAATGAATCAAGTCTGGCTGCACCTCTATGAGCCCCTGTTGAGAAATGATGCACTGTGTGAGGGTACCATCAATCAACGAGCCACTTCTCAGTCACGAGGATGACTTTATTAAAAGATGTTTCACTAACAAGGTTTCTGTTTAGAATGGCGTGCAATACATCAAGCAGGTAACATGAACAAAGTTCAAACAGACTCTATACCAATGAGATACTTTCCCGCCCGGGAAGAACAGCGCCAAAGTAATGGGAATCATAACGGCCTGGATATTCCAAAACATCGTACTTCCCAGGCTCTGAGCGATAGCAGTAGACATAAGCGACCTCCCTTATCTCCCACCTGCCCTTGAAGTGTTTATGCGTTTCGCTAACAAGCTTGCCGTTTATGAGCATGCGCAAGGGTCACTAGGCAACAACTATCAACATATGAGTGAATACAGAAAGCAATGCAGGTTAAGAGGTCCTAACATGTGAAGCATATATACAAAGGATCAACCATGACAGCTTGCTGACATTCTGCCCTCTCCAAACTCCTTTCCCACTTCTCCCGGAATCTCCCGGCCATTCCGGGAGGATCTCCCGGTCAGTCCGGGAGACCTCCCGGTTTGTCGGGGAACTTCCGACGAAACCGTCTGATCATGTAAGGGGCCCGAATATCCCCGTCTTCCACCCATTCCCGGTGCTGGGGCCCAAAGTCTTTCCACTCAACCAGATAATACAACTTTCCCCGTTTACATTTAGAATCCAGAATACATTTGATTTCATAATGTTCTTGACCATCCAACAATACAGGTAAAGGCGAGGTGTGTGTTTCCCGCCACTCCGAGGACCCCGTGTCCTTTTTCAGGAGGCTGAAATGAAATACAGAATGTAAAGCCCTCAAATTCTTTGGTAAAATCACATCAACCGCCACATCATTGATGACCCTCTTGACTTCAAACGGGCCGATGTACTTCCAACCTAATTTCCTGCTTGGTCTCAACATTTTGATATTTTTTGTAGAGACATACACCTTATCACCAGGCTTCAGAGCCCAACCCTCCACCCTACCTCTGTCCGCCTGTTTCTTGTAGGCTGCCTTGGCCTCGTTTAATGTCTTACAAAGAGACGGCCAGGCCTCCTGCAA
>NW_015177061.1:212375-214105 GCF_001447785.1 Gekko japonicus
TGTAATGGTACCATCAATCAACGAGCCACTTCTCAGTCACGAGGATGACTTTATTAAAAGATGTGTCACTAACAAGATTTCTGTTTAGAATGGCGTGCAATACATCAAGCAGGTAACATGAACAAAGTTCAAACAGACTCTATACCAATGAGATACTTTCCCGCCCGGGAAGAACAGCACCAAAGTAATGGGAATCATAACGGCCTGGATATTCCAAAACATCGTACTTCCCAGGCTCTGAGCGATAGCAGTAGACATAAGCGTCCTCCCTTATCTCCCACCTGCCCTTGAAGTGTTTATGCGTTTCGCTAACAAGATTGCCGTTTATGAGCATGCGCAAGGGTCACTAGGCAACAACTATCAACATATGAGTTAATACAGAAAGCAATGCAGGTTAAGAGGTCCTAACAGGTGAAGCATATATACAAGGGATCAACCATGACAGCTTGCTGACACACTGTGGCAATGGGGGCCTGAACAACAGGAAGCCTTAAACAATCTCAAACAAGCCATCAAGACTGCTCCACTACTCCAATACTTTTATCCAGGAGAACAATTGGAAGTCAAGCAGATGCATCCAAAGATGCTTTGGGAGCATGCCTGTTTCAACCGGAGCAACCTGTTGCTTACGCTTCAAGAGCACTGACACAGGCGGATTTCCAGTGGTTCACGGTGCAATGACGGGCGTTTTCTCAGTCACTCTGAGTTGCCCAATTCTTTTGCGTTCCTTTCAGAGCCCCCCAGATTTTTTGGGGGGCTTCGCTAGATCTCCTGGAGAGAGATCTAGTGCAGGGGGCTTTGTGGCAGCCCCTCCCACAACTGGCAATGCAGGGGGATGGCCGCTCCTGCCCCGAAGAAGGAGTGTTCTATGGAGTGGAGCTTCCAAACTTCGCATTAGTTGCAGCCATCCATTTTTATTCGACTTATAATTTGATATTTGCAGCAACACAGAAGAAGGAATTGGAGAAGTAGTGAGTATGCATACCTCTGAGTCTATGGTGAAGAAAGATAATAAAGATTCCCCGGGTAAATACACCCTGAACGGAGGAAATGGCGGCCGGAGAGCATACACATATGGGCTGTTTATCCTGACTGTTGGTGTGCTTGTTTGTGTTTTGCGGGGAAATTAAGGCTTTCTATCATGGGCAAAGATTTTGAACGGACTGTAGATAAAAGAAGGTTAGTGGTTAATTAAAACGTTTTCTGAATTTAAAAGATTCGACTGGAAAGAAATCATTAAAATGGCAGATGTGGTAATGGAGGAGGAAGAAATTGACGAAAACGTAGAGGTGGGTGAGCTGACTATTGAACAATTTCTTAAAGTTTTGAGAGATGGGATTCAGAGGGGCGTTGAGGAAGTGTTTAAAAATTTACTGGAAAAACCACCTTGCATGCGAGCAGAAACTGAAAATCAAATAAGCTCAGGAGCAGTGGAGATTTTGACTCAAGTGAAAACTGAGAATCAACCTATAGTGGGTGTATCGGAGAACTTGTGTGAGCAGAATGTTGGGCTGCTCTCAAGGAGGGAAAGAAGCAATTTAAACATCTACAGGTAAAGACAAGACTACAAAGAAAAAATGTGCAAAGATTGACTTTTGAAAGGAAAACAATTTGGAAGAAAACAAGCTTGAAAAGGCGAACATGGAAATTCAAAAGAGACAATAAAATATGGGAACCAGATTTCTGGAAGATTGAAGGAAAGAGATTAAAAATATGCTACCACACCCATA
>NW_015177061.1:214130-231777 GCF_001447785.1 Gekko japonicus
ATAGTTGAGTTAAAAATAGTGGGGGGAAATGGTTTGAATAACTAGGGCAGTGTAAAGGTAGAAGATGTTGGTAATAATACAGATGTTAAATTGTTTGAATGTATTTGAACATGTTAGAATATTATGTCATAATTGAGTTAATAATAAAGGGGGAGAAAAGGTGCTGATTACTGAGGTAATAAATTGATGTTAAATTTAATGTGGAAGTTACCGGTACTACCATAGCTGTTAAATGGTGTAATTGTGGGGTGGGGGTGGGGTTTGTGTTAGAATATGTTGTGGGTGAAGGTTAAGTTATTGGTAGAAATAAGAATCTGTGATAAGTAAGATAAAGAGATTAATAAGTGTAAAATAGGAAAGAATTTATTTAAAATATAACAATTGTTAAGTTTTAATTTAAGATCTGTGTAGTAACCCTTAACAAAATGGTAATTGTATTGAAATGGTGTGGATATGGGATATAGATAGTGAAAAAGTAAAATAATGGTAAAACAAAAAGTAACTTTAAAATCTCTAAGAAGATTTTCTATACCTATATTGAGAACATTGATTCGGTGGTCTATGGGAGCAACTGATATTGTAATAAGAGGGATATGACCTTGTCTGGTGAGGATAAAGATGAATATGTTTGGTGACCTTTATAAAGGAATAACTGGGAATATCTCAAAAGACAATTATGAATTAAGAGTATAGCTTAGAATATGTAATAACTGAGGTATACAGGGATTGTCAACAGAAGTGCCTACTCAGCATGAAACTTTTTACAGGTTGAGTAGGAGTATAACATAACTTTATATTGTCCTTTTTGTTGTTGTTGTTGTTTCTCTTCTTTGGCTGTGTTGCTGTAAAAGAAAATATCTTTCAGGTTATATATGTACCTTTGATTATGTTTTTTCTGTGTATATGATATGGTATGGGACATGGCTATCTTTTTAAAAAAACCAATAAATACATATTATATATATATATATATATATAAGAGCACTGACACAGGCCAAGAAAATCTATGCACAAATTGAAAAGGAACTTCTAGCAATTCTTTTTGCCATGACTAAATTCCACCAGTATGTATTTGGGGCCATGTGATAGTCTAGTCAGACCACAAACCCCTGGAAGCAATTTTTGCCAAGCCCATTGGAAAGGCCCCAGCATGACTACAAAGGATGCTGTTACAGATCTGAACATATGACATCTGGATCATTTACACTAAGGGCAAAGACATGATGGTGGCAGACACCTTTTCCAGAGCTACTATGCTCCCTCCACCCTCTATACTGGATCCCACTTATTATGAGGACAGAGTAATTAACAGTTTACCCAATACTGAACCACTTGGTAATTCCTTGCTAAAGCAGCTGCAAAACCACACAAGGACAGACTGTGAATTACAGAGCGAATGGTTTGGATGACCAAAGACGCACTCTGCCACTTGGACTCAATGGACTGGGACTATAAGCTGGCTGCCTTTCTTTTCGGCCAGCGAACTACTCCCCACACCACTACGGGGCGCAGCCTGGCAGAGGTACTCCTAGGCCACCACCTGATGACCCGGCTGGACTGCCTGCATCCTGACCGAGCCCCAAAAGAGGCACCAACCACGGAGTCCCACAAGGCAGCCAGGGGATTCTTTCCTGAGGATCCCGTGTACGCCAGGAACTATGCACGGGGCCCAGCCTGGATTCCGGCTCGAGTGGTGAGGATCAAGGGACCCAGAACCTATGAGGTCTCCTGTGAGGACGGGTAGATACTACACCGCCATATAGATCAGCTGCGTCAATGGATGCTGCCGCTGGACCCCAAGGAAATTGAAACCCCTGACGACCCGGTACCCACAGCACCACCACAACCATCAACCCCGCCAGCAACGCCTGCCACAGAACCCATACACTTCCCCTTTGGTGCTCCTGAGGACAACCTCCCAGCTGCGCATGGGATGCCGGCACCGGGGCCCACGATGCCACCCCCGGCCAGCACTCCGCCGAGTGCATTGGCAGCGGCTCCAGCCCTGGTCCCTGAGCTTCGTCGCTCTAACCACACCAGGAAAGCACCGGCACACTTCAAGGACTTTATTTGTGGGTGTGTTGCGGACCAAGGGGGGAGGGGTGTAATGTATCCAGTTCTGACCGCGTGGCTGACTGGGGCTCCACGTGTTCAAGGGAAACCTTCGAGCTTCGCTCCAGGAAACAATAGACTAAGTGGATCCTAGCCTGCACCTATCTGAGGGCTAGGTTCCTGGCCGAGAGCCTATGGAACTCTCGGCCACTGTAAATAGCCTATTGCGGTGTGTGGGTGTGTTTTGGGTGGTGGTTTCACGGGGAATATAAGCCGGCCTGCGAGCCGGCTAAAGTTGTCTTGTTCCACACGAATAAAAGTACGTAAGCTGAAATCACTCGTCTGTCCGCGTACTTTTCACACTCCAACTGATCCACCCCAATTCCTTCCAACTTGATTTGTTTTAAACAGCTCAGTGTTCCATTCCACAGGAAGTGCTTTCACCCAATCAGAATGAGCTCCGTGAGCTGCCAATCATTTTTCAGCTAGCTCACTCTTTTCCCAGCGGCATTGCCTGAAAGCCTGCAATTGCTTGCTGTCCATCACAGATGCTCCATGGAAAACAGTCACTGGTAAATCTTTCTTCTGGGGCTTGGTGGAATTCTGTTCGCCATCTGGGGGCTGATCTGAATGTGCCACGCAGGGGTTGCTGAAAAGGACTAGCATGCAGCCATTCCATTTTGTATCTGGCAGAACACTTAAAGCTTGCCAAAGGCTTTGTGCATGCATTTTAGAGTCAGATGGCACAGGCTTCAGCTGTGCAGTACAGCAGATGTTGTGCACATAAGGACCCACCAAGTGGGTACCCGTGGTGTGGATCGGGTCCCTCCCTGTCACAGTCCTGGTGCCTGTTCAATGCTCCCCTGGCTTCCCAGCCCCTTTCCTGGCACCACTCTCATTTTTAAACGGTCCCTAAGTCACGGCTGGTCCTCGCATGTTGTAAGGGTGTGAATTCCTTAAACATAATTTTCTGTGTGAACCAGACTCTTTCTTTTTCTTTCCTTTTCACTTTGAACTTTCTGAAAATCCACTTTATTGAATGTTGCCATTGTGATGGAACAGTTCTTCTCAGTGATGCTTCCCACAGCAGTCATGGTTTTACAGACTATGGCATCTCTCCTTCCTCATATCAAAAAAAGATTTCCATAAATTAAGGTGGGCCCAGCCATTCAATTACATGTTTTGATGTCCAAAAAGAACAAAACATCACACCAATAACAAACCAGAAACACACATACAAGACAAACCAGTTAATGAGGGTATGTCCCCTTGTGTGTCTGTTGCTCCTGGATTCAATTAAACCATCTTCTGGGCTCCTTGTGACGAAGAACCCAGGCCAAGGTGCTCCGATTGCATCCCAGAAAGCCACACACCCACTCCCCCATAGGGGGATGCAAAGAGTACAGACCGATGTAATGTGACGGTTGCAAGCACACTCTCGGGAAACGCTGTAGAATTACTGTTATTTTGGCATGTGGCTGGGTTCATTTGCTTGAGTTACTGTGGTTTCTGTCATGTAGGTTGGTCAACAGGAGGTTGATTTGTTGCATTACACTTTCCCCATCTTTTAAATTCTTTGATTTTACCGAGAATGAATCAGCTCTTACTATTCCACCAGCATTCATATGTAAATTGCTGGTTATGTCCACACAGTTTAAGCAACTGGAAAAGGAAAGTTCTTTCTTTCTTTCTTTCTTTCTTTCTTTCTTTCTTTCTTTCTTTCTTTCTTTCTTTCTTTCTTTCTTTCTTTCTTTCTTTCTTTCTTTCTTTCTGATTAAGAGTCTTGGAATTGGGGCCACCGTTGCTAGCAGTGAAACATATTCATTCATTTCTTATTCTTTCACAATGAGTTAAGCAGGAGGCAAGTGCTGGGAAAGATGTACTAAAAGATCAATTGTGCAGCCAATTGGTTCTCGGGAGGCTGTACCTGATGGAGATGCTCAAAGGAGCACTGTTTCCTATACCAGGTTATTGAGGTGAAAGAATCACTGCCATTTAAGGAGATTTCCTCTTACAAACTCTCAGGGTCCTGGCTAACTCTGCTGGTTGCCCTGGCAAAGAGGGACACGGGAGCTTCAGAAACCTCCATGGCATCTTCTGGTTTGATATAGCGGCATGCCAAGATGACACATGTGGGCCTTCTCTCTTATTTGAGTTCTGCCACACAGAAAACAGACACTGTATGTCTGATAGGCAAAAGTAGATATTCTGAATGAATATTTCACCTGTTAGTCCTGTTTCCTGACCAAAAGGTACAGAGACCTGTTTGAATTGTTTCTGCTTTGGAAGTGAAAAGGCAAACCAGGTGCTGTCTTTATTGCATTTTTTTTGGGGGGGGGTATTTTTAAACTTTTGTTTGCTTTTTGTCAGGCTGCTGCTGGCCACCTGCAGGGACTCCTCTCTCAGCCGTAGCTCTGGGGTCAAAAGGGTCTCGGAAAGCAGGCAAGAGGCCTGGGCCAGCTGGCAGCAGGCACCCTCTGGAGTCTGACTTTCCCCTCTCTCAGCTGCTGTCAGGTTTTGACTCCCCTGGTCCCGACCCCAGCTTCCTTGCCTCCCAGCCCTGCTTCACCACCCCTCTCCCCAGTGCTCTTCCTCCTACTTGTCCTTCACCGCAGGCCCGCTCCCTTAAGCCCCTCATCCCACCTCCCATCTGTTCAGCCCTGGGTGGGACGGGTGTCCCCCACTGGCCCTGCCTTGCTCTCGAAGAGCTGTCCCTCCCATCTTCCTCCCAGCCCCACAGTCCCATCTCGCAGTCCTGCAGCCGGGCTCAGCCTGCTCTCGGGACGTGGGTGGCCCCTGCTGGCCTCTCCTCATTCTAGGGGCCTGGCTCCGGAGCTCCTGTGGTCCAACACAGGAGTAGCCCGGTGGGTCCCCAGGCAGCCAGGGGCCATCCCCATCGGTGAGCCATCTCAATGCGGAGCCAACGGTGGCATGGAAGCCTGTTTTAAGAATTTTATGTAAGCCGCCCTAAGCCTGCTCCAGTGGGGAGGGTGGGGTCTAAATCTAATCAATCAATCAATTAATAAATCCAAGGCAGCAGCGTCTTGGCTCCTATCACTACCCAGCCCCCCAGCTCGCTGGCCTGTAGTCTGGAGATTGGTTACAATTTCAGGAGATCCTCAAGCTCCACCAGGAGGTTGGCAATGCTACGCCCTGGAGGAAACAGCTGCTTTGGAGGTTGTGCGCTATGGCATCACACCCCGCTGAGCTCCCTCCCCAGGCTCTGGCCCCTAGTGTTATTCCCTAACTCAGAGTTGGCAACCTGGGGGGGGGGCTCACCTGGATTTCCCCCTGCTTGGAGGGGTCCAGGTTGGTCAACAGCTATTCCATCAAACCCTCAAAAGCAAACAGAGACCCAGATAGGATCCTCAGGCGGAAAACATTGCCTACCCCTGCCTTAACTGCCTTGTAGAAGAGGTGCAGCTTTTCATGCATTTGGCATGAATTTCCTCCATCTCTACAGCTATCAGTGTTACCTCTGAGCTGAGTTACTGTGAGCTAGCTCACAGTCCTTTAGCCTCCAGTCTTAGCTCGGGAAGGATGGCTCCAGACTAATCTATGCAGTAGCCAAACTGCTTCCTGACAACTTTAATACCAGTAGTTCACAAAGTAAATTTTTTCCTCACAAGACTCCACCGCTGAGAGGGGGCCTTGGCGGCTATCCAAGATTTGTCTTGCTCTCCTTTTGCAAGCTCCTTGTGCAGACTTCTCCTACTCTCTTTGTTCTAGTCTATGACTGTGTTGTGTCCGCTGACCGGCACAGGGCCAGCGATTACCCCAGAGCTTGACTCTGGGAGAACAATAGGGACTAGGCTCCTAGTCCCTCCACTGGGGAGCCAATGGGAACCATGGCGGGAGATTCAAACCCACCAACGGGACCCAGGGGTGTATATAGTTGGCCAGCCGGCCGTTAGTCCCTTGTTTTGTTGTGTACCAATAAAGCGTGCTATGCACTATGCCCATCTTTGTCTTTCGTATATGCGGCAAACCCACTACACAATAGGCTGCAAGTTGGGCAGATCCTGGGTAAAGACCTCAGCAGGGTATAATGCTACAGAATCTACCCTCCAAAGCAGTCATTTTCTCCAGGGGAACAGAATCTTGATGTCTGGACATCAGCTGTAATTCTGGGAGATCACCAGGCCCCACCTGGAAGCTGGCAACCGTACCCTGGACCACAGCCTTTTTTTAGCCCTTCTTTCTAGGTCACTGGCAGCCTACGAATCTGTTATGTATTGGGATTGAATCATCCCTGATTGAATCACCCCAGAGACTGGCTGACCTTGGAGTACAAGAACAATAGCCTGCCAGGATTCTGAAAGTAACCAATCTAGTAGTAATGTCATGTAAACAGCCTGTCACTGGGAGTGGGGTGTGCTTGGGTGTGGCAATTGCATGCTATTTAACAGAGCAGAGGCTCTGGAATCTCGTAGTTTTGCTGAAATCACTGAATAAACCTGAGCTAATCACTGCCATGCATCTAGAACCCAGTACTTAATAGAATCTTTGACTGGTCCACCCCTCAGAGCCAATCCCTGCTTGAGGTTTTGTTACCACCCCTTTGGACAAGGCAAACTCATGGCTTCATCTCCCTCACTTCCTGCTTTGATTTAGCACCCTTTTTAATTTCTTCCTCCAAACTAACCAATCCAGCAATCTTTCCCTGTTCTGTTGCTTCAATAACTAGAAATAGAGACTGACTTCACCAAAACTATTCCTACTCATGCCTGTTTCTCCCCTAAGTGGGGTGGGGCTGCCAGTGCAGAACCAGGACACCTTCCGCCTCCCTGAGAAGAAAGAAATAGACAATCAAATAAAAATCTTAAATGAAGAAACATGTAATTTATTTTTTTTAAACCCTCATAAAATACAGTACCCCAAGTGTTGATGTAGTCCACATTTGGAACAAATTAAAGATTTCTTGGGGATTAACAACCAAATAAAATATATTGACTAAAAATAGTTTCTAAACTGATACATTTGTTAGCATGAATTTTGTTGCTCACAAGCAGAACTGCTGTTTAGAACTGAAAATAGACAAGATCATGTTGGACTATTGGAAGGAAGGAAGGAAGGAAGGAAGAAAACCCGGGTGGACAGTTTGCTTTCAAATCAATGCAGACTGCTGCAGAATGATTGCACATGGTATGTGGGGAACCCAGTACACACTTTGCTTTCAAATCAATGCAGACTGCTGCAGAATGATTGCACATGGTATGTGGGGAAGAGTCTTTTCCAACATATAATAGTTGCCAGTGCTTGGCATTGATCCCTGATGTGTAAACATGTGTGCTACAAGTACATAATGTGCACCAGGGCTTTGTGCAACATTGAGTGTATCGATCATTGTCATAATTAATTTTTTTCTAAATATTGTTCTCCTGTGTATGTAGAGCACTTCAAAGAGGATGTGGACAGAATGAAGTGGGTGCAGAGGAGATCAACAAGGATGGTGTGGGGGGGGGGCCTGGAGACCAAGCCCTGTGAGGAGAGGCTGAGGGACTTGGGAATGTTCAGTCTGAAGAAGAGGAGATGGGGGGGGGGGACATGATTGCTCTCTTTAAGTATTTGAAGGGCTGTCACTTAGAGGAGGGCAGGGGGCTGTTCCCATTGGCAGCAGAGGAGAGGATTCACACGAATCGGTTTAAATTAAGGGCGGAAAGGTACTGGCTGGATATTAGGAAAAACTGTTTTGCAGTAAGAGTGGTGGTTAGCTCAGGAAGTGGTGTGCTCCCCCTCCCTGGCAGTCTTTAAGCAGCAACTGGACAAACACTTGTCAGGAATGCTCTAGGGTGATCTTGCACTGAGCAGGGGAGTTGGACTAGATGGCCTGTATGGCCCCTTCCAACTCTATGATTCTAAGCAGATCGCTTGGTCGTGGAAATCTCTCCCTTTCCAACTCTCTTCAATCAAGCTTGGCCACTGAGGGCTGGATTTGGTTGTTTTCAGACCTTGCTGGCTGTAATGGTAAACGGTAATCTAGAGGAATCACAGTCAGCATAACAAGAAGTAATGCAAACAAGAAACTTTGATATGTTGGCTTAATTACAATAAACTAAATAAAGAAATACAATAAAGAATTATACTCAAAGTGAAAAGTGTATTTGATTATTGTGAAAGGAAAATTAAGTACTATTATTACTAATATACAATCATTACATATGATGAAGAAATTAATACAAGACTATTTTCAAAGAATAAGCAAGTGAACACTAAAATAAATCTGTTCACATATCTTGGGAAGAGGCTATTTGGACTGGCTGCCCCCTCCCCAGCATGCAACACTCCAGCTTCATGGTCATGGTGGACAGTTACCAGGTAGAGTTGCCAGTTTCCAGGTGGTTTCAGCCAAAAATGGACCACAGTGACTCAACCAAGTTTGCACCCCACCAATGTTCACGGTGCAAAAGTTATTCTAGTCCAATTACAGTCCATGCATATTTGCTTCTTCTTTCTTTGTTTCTTTATTTTACGTCATGCAGTGCTGCTGCTGCTTCCAACAATTGTCCTGTGACTACAGATTTCCAAGCTAAACAATCTGTTTCCCTCAATGCTTCGTCAGGTTACTTTATACTTGGAGCTGTTTTACAAACAAATTACAATGTAGCTACAACTCTGGTCCTGATCAGACGGGTCTTTAGATCCGCACCAGGCACGAGTCCCTGGCAGATTTAAAGGTAATGACCAGACAGCAACATCTGGAAAATGCCCCTCTTCTGTGATTATCCTGTTTTGCCATGTTAGGGAGCTGTACTTAATAAATACTGGTGAAGGTCCACTGTTTTTGCTTCCCAACGGGCCATTGACAGACTTTCCCCCCATCTGATTGTTCCATCACGCAATCAGCCCGTTGGGATGGTCTGACGCCAGACCATTCCGAGTGGCCACGATATGATATGGATATGACTAAAGAATTGCTATGCAAGGAAACCTATTTCATTTTTAAATTTCAAACAATGTCACCTAAAGGATTACGTTTAGCTCTTGATTTATCTTCATTTGTTTAGCTATCTGTATAATTTTATAATTGGTAACTACCTGAAATAAAGTTTGGAAATGACACTGGGCTGTAGCAGGTGTGAGTAATCAAGGCATGGTAGGATATTAGAGCAGCTGCAGAGACAGTGAGTAATGAGAGCCACCAGATGCCGAGAAAATACAAGATTAATTCTGAGTAGGAGACATAGAGCATGGGGTAAAAATGTAAAAACCGATTACTCACACAAAAGAACAAATAAATAAGAGTTGTAGCTCCATTGTAATTTGTTTGTAAAACAGCTCCAAGTATAAAGCGACCTGACGAAGCATTGAGGGAAACAGATTGTTTAGCTGGGAAATCTGTAGTCGCAGGACAATTGTTGGAAGCAGCAGCAGCACTGCATGACGTAAAATAGAAACAAAAAAAGAAGAAGCAAATATGCATGGACTGTAATTGGACTAGAATCATTTCTGCACAGTGAACATTGGTGGGGTGCAGTCTCCAAGTGGTGGCTGAAACATGATCTATTCTATTCAGCCAGGTTTTGAGCCTTACAGCCATTTTCAGCACCAGGGGTCATTTCCTGCAGGAGGGCACAGGAGCGGAGCTCCAGCAGTAAAGAGCCCAGGGGGCGGGCACATGCAAGAAGCCCCGTCCCCTGCTCCCAGCAGCCCTCAGTCAGAGAAAGAAGCAGACAGGTAAGCTGCAGTGTCGTCCCCCCCGCCCCCCTGGTCCAAAACAGTTCAGTGGCACCTTTAAGACCAAGTTTTATTCAGGTACAAGTTCTCCCTCCTCTGTGAGGGCAGATCTGCAGGTCCCCCCCCCCCAATAGCTAGCAATCCAAAACAGTCCAGTGGAGCCTGAGCGGTGGGTGTTGCCTTCTGACACACTTCCGGTGATGTCAGGGAGTGTGGCATATGCAAATAAGTTATGCTAATGAGTTATGCTAATGAGCTCCTGCACCTCTTTTTCTACGAAATGACCCCTGGTCAGCACTGATCTGACTTTTAAAATTTGTCTTGTTGCTATGTTGTTTAAATGAGCAGGCGGAATGCAATAAGTACTAAAGGAAGTTTGCTTGTGCTTCTAAGGGTCCAAAAATGAGGCATTCAGCATACCTGAAAGAGGACCTCTGCTGCAATGTGCCCTCCCAGCCTCTGGGATTCAATAAAAGCCCCATGAAGACTGTAAAACATCACAGAAGTGTGTGGGGATTTTTCTTGGGGGGGGGGATGTTGCTGGCTTCACAGCAAACATGCCACGTCGATCCGTTGCCATCATGCCTCAGAGGGACTTGCCAGGCCGCCGTCCTCACCTGAAGACCTGGGTTCCCTTTCAGGCACTTCTGCATCTGCAGAGCAGGAGAAACTAATTCTCCCACCAGGACCACGGGTCAAGCCCCAACCAAGACTGTGGGTCTACCCATGACACTTTGCATAAGGTCGCCACAGGGATGCGCAGTCAGTGTGGCAGCTGTGAGTCCCCAGTGGCAGCTCAGTTTAGATACACGGCAGAGTCTGGTCAGGCTTCAGGGTGTGTGTGTGGGGGGGCGCTCCTGTCTCCTCCATGTTGTTTTTCTGATCTGAAATGGCTCCAGGGGGAGTTATTTGCCCCACTGTGGGGGAGAGATGCATGTGTAAGCATTCCATACATGTGCAACCTCGCAAGAGATTAAATTAAGCCAATGGGTGTAAAAAGTCTGAAGTCCCGCTTGATGATACTGAATCAGCTCCATGAACATCTGCTTTTCTGTTTGGGAATGAATCCTTGGGCAGGGTGGGAGGGAAATGCAAGACCCGTTGCTTCATTTCCCTAATCAGCTGCAAAAATCCATTTTAAAAATGTTGTATAAGCAGCAACCATGCAGAGAAAGTTTATGTATGCTGTATTTAGTGAGCCTTTCTTTGATTTTTTTTTTAATTACAAAGGAATTAAATCAAAGAATCGTTCCTGACCAGTTAGATGTAAAGTGTTTCTTTGGATTCTCAGGCTGTGTTATCATGCCATGTGGCTGGCGGAGGAATGGCACACCGACTCATGGAATGAGAAACAGCGTATCACTTTACAGTGTTGTTGTGTGAGTAGCACCAGAACCAGTCCTATGCAAAACCCTGGATGGTACCACAACTACAGCCCTGAGTCCTGGATGGCCCAGGCAGGCCCATTCTTGTCAGATCTCAGAAGCTAAGCAGGGCTGGCCCTGGCTAGTATTTGGATGGGAGACTGCCAAGGAATACCAGGGCCATGAAGTGGAGTCAGTCCATGGCAAACCACCTCTGAACGTCTCTTCCCTTGAAAACCTTCTGGGGCTGATATAAGTTGGCTATGACTCAACAGTACTTTCCACCACCACCGCTACTACTCCACTCCGACGTTGTATTTCATTTATACAGCACGAAAGCCCATGATGCCAGCTGGCAACAGCTCCTACTTCTTGCTTTCTCCTGCTCTCTGTCTGCTTGCAAAAGTAAAACAGATGTTTTCTATATTGGAGCAGCTAGATTCGTGCTTGCTGGTGGTACACTTAAAATACGGACTTTGCTTCAAAGTTATTCACAGTCAACATCTAATGTGACCACAGAATGACAAGCTGTGCAAAAATAAATATACACAATCAAATTACAATTAGGAGGCAATTAAACTGAGAGAGATTTGCCAATTGGCCGAGGAGTGTGCCTGGAGAGTAAGGCACCCACGTATGCCTGAGGAGATGTGGGCTCAAGCCACAGCTCTGTTGTTGGACTTCTGGAAGGCAAAACCCCATCTGCTGCATGGGCTGGTGTGCCTCTGACACTTGCCAGGAAGACGCCACTGAACACAGCTGCTCTGTGGCCACGGAGCCGTGCTCTGGCCGCTGTGCTTCGAATTGGTCCCTGCCATCGTGTTTCCAGTCTGCAGCAGGACCTGTCAGGAAAGTAGGGCAAGGCTGGAAAAGGAGAATAAGGAGCTCTGAAGTAGGAATGCAGAACAGCCGGACATTAACGCAATCATCTGAATAAACCCGTTATTGAATATTGTAGTTATTTAAAAACCCACGTAAATGTACATATTAGACTAGTCCTTGTAACATGCAACAAGTAAAAATCTGAATTAAACCCTGCATTTTATCATAATAAGCAAGTTGTATTAGAAAAATAGTGAAGATTTGAAATGACTACTGATGAAGGTTAAAGCAAAAAATGTCAGAGCAGGATTATAGCTGAACATCAAGATGACAGAAGTAATGACTACTGAGGAATTACATAACTTTAAGGCTGACAATGAAGAAGTTGAAGTTGTTCAAGATTTTCTATTTCTTGGCTCAGTCATTGTCAGGCTCAGTATGTATTTTATGGTTCGCCTGCCACAGAGGAAGAAGGAGGGAGCGAGGGGTGTGAAACCAAAAGCTTCGTTTTCCTAAAGGCTTTGATGTGTCACAGAGACCTGTTGTTTCTCCTTGTTTCTGTAGAGGGATACGTGCTTAGTGGGTGGGTAGTTGATCGTTGTTTCTGGTGGGCAAATGCTGTGGGGTGATTGGCTCCTGATGTTTAGTGCCTTTACTTGAACACACTATATCTGTAACCTTCGCGCATTCAACTTCAGTCCTAACAATAGCTCATGTCCAGTATGGTATCTATCAAAGTCTCAATAAAGTTAGCTTTCTTCAAAGTGACTGGTGTTGAGAACTGATTTACCCAGGATCCCGACAGTCATCAGCCAAAAGGGAGACTGCAACCCAGAAGTCAGAAGGAGATTGAGACTGGGGAGGGCAGCCATGAAGGAGCTAGAAAAGTTCCTAAAGTGTAAGGAGGTGTCGCTAGCAACCAAGATCGAGTTAATTCATGCCATAGTATTCCCCATTACTAGGTACAGGTGTAACAGTTGGACAATGAAGAAAGCTGACAGGAAGAAAGTTGATCCATTTGAAATGTTGTGTTGGAGGAGAGTTCTATGAATACCATGGGACCACCAAAAAAACCCCACACAAGTAAGTGAGTTCCCGATCAAATCAAGCCTAACCTCTCCCTAGAAGCTAAAAAGACCAAACTGAGGCTATTGTACTTTGCCCACATGATGAGGAAACAAGATTCAGTAGGAAAGACAATCATGCTAGGAGAAGTTGAAGGCAGCTGGTAAAGAGGAAGACCCAACATGAGATGGATGGACTCAATAAAGGAAGCCACAATGGCCCTCCATTTGTAAGACCTGAGCAAAGATGTTAACAAGAGGACATTTGGGAGGTCATTAGTTTATAGGGTTGCTGTATGTCACTGGGGATCTAGTGTGGTGTGGTGGTGAGAGTGTTGGACTAGAATCTGGGAGACCCAGGTTAGAATCCCCACCCTGCCAAGGAAGCTCACGGGGTGGCCTTGGGCCCGTCACACACTCTCAGCCTGACCTACCTCATAGGGTTCTTGTGAGGATAGAATGCAGTGGAGGAGAAGGATAAAGAATCATAGAATTGGAAAAGTCCTGCAGGGTCATCTAGTCCAACCCCCTGCACAAAGCAAGAAAATCACAAATACCTCCCCCCCACACCCCCAGTGACCGGTGATCCATTCCCAGAAGATGACAAAAAACCTCCAGGATCCCTGGCCTAACTGGCCTGGAGAAAAATTGCTTCCTGACCCCAAAGTGGCAATCAGCATTTCCCTGGGCATGTAAGAAAGGGCCACAAGAACTAAGCACTGATACGGCCCTTCCTGCCATCCCTTCTCATGAGCTGCCTAAGTTCACAGAATCAGCATTGCTGTCAGATGGCCATCCAGCCTCTGTTTGAAAACCTCCAAAGAAGAGAGCCCATCACCTCCCCAGGAAGCCTGTTCCACTGAGGAACCACTCTGTCAGGACGTTCTTCCGAATGTTTAGCTGAAAACTCTGCTGATTTAATTTCATTCCTGATGCACGAATCTGCCATGCCGAATTGGAAACAAACAGTCGGAGTCCAACAAGTTAGATGAATATCTGTTTAATGCATTGAAACAGGGAATACAGGGCTGAGTGCCTTTGCACTCAGCAATTCCAAAACTGTATTCTGCCATAACCAGGAAGGGCAGAAGGTCTTATACCCCAAATGACATCACATATAGTTTACACATTAAAGAATCTCTAATTGGTACCAAGCATCATACAAGGATCATTTGACTTTAAACCTTACTTTTGGCCATGTATGTCAGTGATTGCATTTGCTTATCTGCTCTTTAGAGCAATGGGAACATTAGGGAACACTGAGATCCTTTCTGACCTTAGTGAAGCTCTTTTCCTTGTTTTTGAGGAGCTGGGCGATAAAGGTTGTGATTCACATTTAACTTCACTCTTGACGTCCTTGCAGCTTCTTGAATACGCATTCCATTCTTATTGCATCCTAATTCTATCCCCAGAGGCCTCTTAATAATGTTTCTCCTCAATATATAGCTTCATATACAAAAAGTGCAATTATAAAATATATATTCTACTATAGGTTTCTCTAATCAGATAATTCTAGGTTACATACCAGGATCTGGATCTATTACAATTAGACTTTTGAAGGCACTGACAGCTGTCAGCATATAAACATGTCAGAGAAAATATCAGAACCCGCGTTCAGAAAATACATTCATTTTTCGCTTGTCCTTCATTTCTAACTCTCTACAAGCACTAATTATTTGTTTATAAGGCCCTCCTTCCATTTCCTAAAAGAGTCTTTTTTATTTCTCAAGTCTTTAGAAAGCTGTTTATGGAGCCACCTTCCTTCTTTAGGCTCCTCCCATTTTTCCTTCTCATAAGAATCATTTGTGATTGTGCCTTCAATATTTTGCTTTTAAGAAACTCCCACCCCTCTTAAACTCCCTTCTCCTTACGTATTTCTTTTTTAAATAGTTTTTATTGTTTTTCAACCAAACAAACATGAAAAATAAATCTCTTATTGCAACAAAGCATTTCAGTAAACAAACAAACAACAATATTTTCTCGGTTCTAATCTGGCTATAGAATTGTACCTGTTTATCACACTCCATACAAATCTTTTCATTCACTGATATTACCTAAATCATCTCCCACACCACCTTTATCCAGCATAAACACCCTCAGAAATTGATTCCGCCTGCGCCATATTCTTCTAAGCCTATACGAGACCTTATTTCCTATACATAATATAGTTCAATATAGGTGCAGAAAGACAAAAGAAAAAGGGGGGGGAGTGAAAATGGAAATAATAGAAACCTTTGCCTAAAGACTCGTACTTTCTAGATAATTAGGCCAAACAACTTCATCGTATCCTTCCATTCCAGTAATCAAAGTTTTAAACATACTATATTGTATTTTCAGAATAACACTCCATTTTCATTCTCATTCCTTTCCTCCTTAATATTTTATGTACCTTTTAGGGATTACTCATAAGACAAATACCTTGTTTACTACACCATAATTTAACAGTTTGCACTCACACATTTTTATTTTTATTTTTTTGGGGGAGGGGGGTGGCGTTATACCCTAAAAATTTATCTAGCAAAACAAAATCATGAATACATCCTATCATTTCCACTATCACTGACCCTTAATTAAAGCCCAAGAATAACCCATGTATTTTACGTTAATAAACCAAAAAAATAGTCAAGTTACTACTCACACCGTCTAAATATTTAAGCAATTAAAATAAAAGGATATTAACCCCCAATATTTGAGCTGTCCAGGTACATAGGCAAAGCATCACTGTCAAGCCATATCCAGGGCCTAAGCCATTGAGCATTACATATTTTAAGAAAATAGCGATAGTTAACCTACAGGATAATACATATTGCAACGCTGTTTTCTGAGAAGATTTCTTTTTAATGACCATAATTAAATGTCTCAAACCTCTGAACTCCGAATATTTCCATTCGTATTTCTGCCTCTTCTGTTTTAACATTCCTGTCCACATTATTTTGTTATCTTTGTTGCTTTGCTTTGGTAGAAACCTCATTTTTTTCCTAGCTAATTTCTTTCTTCTTTTTCAACGGGGTAAAGTTTAATTAAGTTATTTCCTTCTTTTGTTTGTCTTCCCGCTCCGTCTCCAAACTCACCGCAGTTTGCAGGTAGGGTGTTGGCTCTTCCTTATTTTCCTTGATTTTTGATTTCAGATCAGCATTTTGAGATTTCTTGCAAATATTTCTGTATGCTTCCTCTGCAGCCTTCCTCGCCTGGTTGATCAAAAATTCCTTAAACTGATCCCGAGTTAGTTGGCCAAGTTCTACCAGTATAGTTTCTTTTGCCGGAATATCGTCAATCTCCCCTGCTGTCGCCATTTTCTGAGCCTTCGCTCCACTCCTTTTCACAGCTGCTCGTACATTCTCGAGATGGAGATAGCCTTTAAGGGGTCTTTTAATCAGGGTCTTCAGCAGTTAGTGAACAACAAATACATACTTGCTCTCTTGTATTTCTGCTTCTTGAAAACAAAATGTTATATCCCTCAATCCTAGTATTGCAATTGTGAGTGTCATCCCACCAAGTTTCAGTAATGCCTATTAGGTCATAGTCCTCTTCCTGTATTAGGACTTCCAGTTCCTCCTGCTTGTTTCCCATACTCTGCACATTCGTGTAAAAACATCGGAATCCATGCTTTATGCACCCTGAGGTTTTCATTTCTGTATTTAACTCTGAGTTAATGTTACCTAGCATATATGCCACTCCCTGCAAAAGTTTAGTTTTCTTATTGCCAGTTATTTGCTTTGAGTTTTCCCGTATGATATAGTCTAAAGTTCCCCGTATGATATAGTTCCCCGTATGATATAGTCTAAAGCCCTCCTTATTAGGTTTGCAAGACTCTTACCAAACACATTTTCCCCTACCATCATGAGGTGCACTTCCTTGATAATTCCCCTGCCAAACTGCCTCTCAAGACTATTTGTGAAAGGTTTGCAGAAGCAAAAAAACCTGAACAAATATAGGATGTAAGAGCTACTCAGCTTCCTACAAGGCCCCCATGCTAAGAGCCCTTGAGCTCCTGCCCTTTGGCTCACACCTCTGGTGAGGAGGAGCCTGACACAATTGAAGGCTCACCCAGTAGTGGGCAGGGTAAGCAGTCAGCAAAAGAGACAAACAGAAACCACATTTATTCAAACAGGCACCACTCTCCAACAGGCTATACACACCCAGACACCCTCAAACACTATCCTCCCACACAGTTATCTCAGCTAATACTCCCCAGCAGTTAAGGAAAGGCAAATAATGAAACACTCACCACTCTAGCAGCAACTCTCTGGTTTGTTTCTTCTCAGATACCTGCTGACTTTCATATAAGCCACTTTGGGTCTCATTGAGGAGAAAGGTGGGGCATAAATGAAATACATGTCAGAAGTGACTTGACAGCAGTTAATACACACACACACACAAGAGGAAAAGGCAATCTTTACCACATAAAAACAAGAGAGATTCAAAATGTTCAGGGTATAGAAAAAGAGCTGCAGGAGCTCATTAGCATACGGTATGCTAATGAGCTACTAGGCTATTAGCATATGCAAGGGGGGAAGGCATCTTCAAAAGCCTCCCCTTCCCTAGCCAGCGGGGGGGGGGAGTGAAGAGAGAAGGGGTTTAAAGTTTAAACCCCTTCTCACTAGAGTTGGGCTGAAGAAGGAGGAAAGAAGGAAGGAAAGAGAGTGAGAGAGTAGAGAGAAGGAAAGA